>NC_047112.1:111979211-112279211 GCF_902500255.1 Thalassophryne amazonica
CACATAGCACTACTATTATTCTGAACACTACTATATATATATATCTTGGTCTGTCATGAATTACTGTTGAGTAACTGCACTGCAAAAGTGTATATTTACACACTGACTGGGTTCTGATGCAGAAAAAATAGTCAAGATTGTTGCTGTCTGAACTCAGGTAAGAGGGTGGTAAGGTGACACTTGATCAGAAATATCTTGGGCCTGTGAAGATTTACTACTGAGAAACTGTGTTGAGAAGGCTGTGCACACACACATGCACACACACACACACACACACAATTTAATTTTGATGCCAGAACCCAAACAACAGTTTTATGTTGCAGAATTGTAAACTCTAATTTGACTGTGGCACATGGCTGCAGCATGCGTATGTGCATATGCGTTTTTTTTTTTTTTTTTTTAGATCTAAGGTTCTGAATGCTGGAAAACTGGGCTGTTTCCAGTTGGGCACATGGCTGCAGCGTGTATTTGGGCACGTATGTTTTGGTGGGGTTTTTTTTGGGGGGGGGGGGGTGGTTAGACTTCAACCTCTGACTGCTGGAAGAAACTCGACTGTTTCCAGTTGAATGAAAAGAAAAGGGAAAAAAACCTGTGCAAAAGTGACATTTAATCACAGCAGGATTTGTACCACAAAGCATCTGTGTTCTCTCTCTTCCTGTTTCTTTAGCTCCACTCCTTGAACGTGCACATCCACTGAGCGTGCACATCCACAAATGTTATCTGTGATCCTCAGATGGAGGTTTCAGGTGCCAGAATGCACGCAACAACCATCACACATCTTAGCACAACTGACAGTTTTGTCACGTCAAACTTTCCTTTCTGTCACGTCACACGTCTGTGATGCTGATGATTCATGCACGTTGGATCTGCAGCTGGCATCCACACAGCTGCGTGTCAAATTACATCTGTTCTGCGCTTTCCTGTCAGAGGACATTTTTCACTGGAGGTGGTTCCTGATTTATGTTTTTCTTCTCTGGCTGAAGTGAACGTGGCTTGTGCACACATTTCATCAATTGTTTGAAGAAAAACGTAATGCATGATGGGTACAGTTAGAATTCTATTTTTTTTTTCTCATTGATATGATATATTTCTGCCTTGTGCAGTTTTGGACAGGGGTGACGTGAAGTGCAAAACGATCCAGAGACTGTGACTTACACTCCCACTCAGGCAGACTGGGATAAATTTTGTTGTTTTTAAATTTAAAAACAAACTAGAGCACCGAGCTCATACAGCCAACACAGATTTCCAGTCCCACAAATTTTACCTTGGAAAAATTTTTCAAGGTCAAGGTCCTGTTCGAAGTACCTCTTCATGAGCTAAAATATAATTCAAAATATAGATCAAAAGGACTTTTCAATGTTTAAAATCAAAAATCCTCTAAATCTGCAATACGGAAATAAAACTTAGTCTGCCCATTGAGAGTGCCAGTTTTGCACATCATTGTCACAACTGAGAGTGATTGAGGCACTTTTGACTGAGATATAATGCAAAATGTAAACCAAATGAGCTTTCATTATTAAATTCAAATGTCCACAAAATCCACAATCAGATCCAGATCAAATTTTGTCACATATGGCCCTGTGACAGAGTGGCATCCTGTCCAGGGTGTATCCCATCTCACACCCTGTGCCAGCTGGGATAGGCTCCAGCCACCCGTGACCCTGAATTGGAGTAAGTGGGGTATGGAAAATGGGTGTGATGGTGATGGAAACAGAAACAACAACAACCCACTAAGAAGAAGGACTCAAGGCATCAAGATCTCTTCTAATCTACTAGAGCTTGAACAACAACAATGTCCCTCGGGACATTCTCACTATCAGAGAGCGTGGCTTGTTCTGCCAACGTCCGCTGTGTCCACAGAGGCTCCCGGAGAAAGTTTGTGTTCCATCGAACTGGGTCGTCCGTGCCGGTCATCTGGTCAGCTGAGCGCATCGGTGCTTGCGCCCACGTCATCAGAGCGCTGCAGCTTCTGGGAATTGTACTACCTGATGTGGACGACAGCGGTTCCTGACACTCTCCGGGCGCTGGATGGAAAACGTGGAGTGGATTTTAAGATACTCAGGCCTATTCAAAGATGTCAGTCTGTCAAACCGACAGAAGTCTTCAGTTTGGGTCTTATTAACATCAGATCTTGTCTTCAAAATCCCCTGTTGATTAACGATCTAATTATGGATCATCATTTGGACATGATTGGGTTATGTGAAACCTGGCTCAAACCCACAGCTGTTCTTCCTCTGAATGAGGCCTGCCCACCAGGGTACACATTCAGTCACATGTCTCGTTGTGCGAAGCAAGGCTGTGTTGCTTTTATCTATAAATCCAAGTTTACCTTCTTGACTGTCGGGGGGGCATAAATATAATTCGTTTGAGCATCTGACTCTCCGCTCTGCCCATGACGCTACATATTGTCAGGGTCAGAAGTACGGAAATCAGTCATGCCATGTTGTCACTGTTTATAGGCCTCCTGGCCCATATTCTGAATTTTTAGATGAATTTGGTGCATTCATCTCTGGCCTGTCAGCTAGTGTGGACAACATTTTGATTATTGGTGGTTTTAATATTCACATAAATAAGCCCTCTGATCCCCTTTGTAAGTCATTTATGGAACTTGTGGATGCGCTGGGATTCCAGCAATGTATTCAGGATTCAACACATATTAGTGGAAATACCCTTGATCTGGTACTCACACGTGGCCTTGCTGTCACAAACACTGACATTTTGCCTCTTGCCTCGGTGATCTCTGACCACTCATTTGTTAAGTGTGCATTTATGTTGCCGCGCCTAGTGGATCGAAAGCCTTGTCTTTCTTTGCGGCGACGCATTACTCCTTTAATTATGATAGAACTCGAGGCCAGTCTACCTGAAATTTTGGCCTCAGGATTAGAGAATATTCAATCAGTAGATAGTCTTGAACTCAGCGCTCAAGGCCACACTGGACAAGGTTGCGCCTCCTCTGTTGAGGACACGCCTTCCCAAGGCATGCTCACCTTGGTTTAATGGTTACCTGCGTGACCTTAGGCAGAAGGCTCGAGGTTTTGAACGGAAATGGCGTAGTTCTAAGTTAGAGGTGTTCCATCTTGCATGGCGAGATGCTGTCTTGGATTATAAGCAGGCACTACGGGCTACAAAGCGTGCCTATTATTCTGAATTGTTTAATAAAAATAAGTATAATTCCAAGTTTTTGTTTGAAACTGTAGCATTTTTTATTCATGGACAGCCACCTGTTATTCACTCTCCTTTCTCAGCACAGGACTTCTTGGATTACTTCGAGAAGAAAATTGAGGATATTAGGTTGAGTAAATCTCAGCAGGCTTTGGCCCAACCACTGCATACTGCTGTGGAGGTGGATGCGCCCACTGAGGTGGTATCCAGATTTACAGATTTTGACGGTATCTCGTTAGGCGCACTGACGAAGCTCGTGACGTCTACTAAAGCCACAACCTGTTTAATTGATCCTATACCAATCAATCAATCAATTCAATCAATTTTATTTATATAGCACCAAATCACAACAAACAGTTGCCCCAAGGCGCTTTATATGTAAGGCAAGGCCATACAATAATTACGTAAAAACCCCAATGGTCAAACGACCCCCTGTGAGCAAGCACTTGGCGACAGTGGGAAGAAAAAACTCCCTTTTAACAGGAAGAAACCTCCAGCAGAACCAGGCTCAGGGAGGGGCAGTCTTCTGCTGGGACTGGTTGGGGCTGAGGGAGAGAACCAGGAAAAAGACATGCTGTGGAGGGGAGCAGAGATCAATCACTGATCCGAACTGGGAGCTGGTTCCACAGGAGAGGAGCCTGAAAGCTGAAGGCTCTGCCTCCCATTCTACTCTTACAAACCCTAGGAACTACAAGTAAGCCTGCAGTCTGAGAGCAAAGCGCTCTATTGGGGTGATATGGTACTATGAGGTCCCTAAGATAAGATGGGACCTGATTATTCCAAACCTTATAAGTAAGAAGAAGAATTTTAAATTCTATTCTAGAATTAACAGGAAGCCAATGAAGAGAGGCCAATATGGGTGAGATATGCTCTCTCCTTCTAGTCCCTGTCAGTACTGTAGCTGCAGCATTTTGAATTAACTCAACTCAACTCAACTTTTTTTTTTTATATAGCGCCAAATCACAACAAACAGTTGCCCCAAGGCGCTTTATATTGTAAGGCAAGGCCATACAATAATTATGAAAAACCCCAACGGTCAAACGACCCCCTGTGAGCAAGCACTTGGCTACAGTGGGAAGGAAAAACTCCCTTTTAACAGGAAGAAACCTCCAGCAGAACCAGGCTCAGGGAGGGGCAGTCTTCTGCTGAGACTGGTTGGGGCTGAGGGAAAGAACCAGGAAAAAGACATGCTGTGGAGGGGGGCAGAGATCGATCACTAATGATTAAATGCAGAGTGATGCATACAGAGCAAAAAGAGAAAGAAACAGTGCATCATGGGAACCCCCCCACAGTCTACGTCTAAAGCAGCATAACCAAGGGATGGTCCAGAGGTCACCTGATCCAGCCCTAACTATAAGCCTTATAGTTAGGGCTGAAGGCTTTTATAATTAACTGAAGGCTTTTCAGGGAACTTTTAGGACAACCTGATAATAATGAATTACAATAGTCCAGCCTAGAGGAAATAAATGCATGAATTAGTTTTCAGCATCACTCTGAGACAAGACCTTTCTAATTTTAGAGATATTGCGTAAATGCAAAAAAGCAGTCCTACATATTTGTTTAATATGCGCTTTGAATGACACATCCTGATCAAAAATGACTCCAAGATTTCTCACAGTATTACTAGAGGTCAGGGTAATGCCATCCAGAGTAAGGATCTGGTTAGACACCATGTTTCTAAGATTTGTGGGGCCAAGTACAATAACTTCAGTTTATCTGAGTTTAAAAGCAGGAAATTAGAGGTCATCCATGTCTTTATGTCTGTAAGACAATCCTGCAGTTTAGCTAATTGGTGCGTGTCCTTCGGCTTCATGGATAGATAAAGCTGAGTATCATCTGCGTAACAATGAAATTTAAGCAATGCCGTCTAATAATACTGCCTAAGGGAAGCATGTATAAAGTGAATAAAATTGGTCCTAGCACAGAACCTTGTGGAACTCCATAATTAACCTTAGTCTGTGAAGAAGATTCCCCATTTGCATGAACAAATTGTAATCTATTAGATAAATATGATTCAAGCCACCGCAGCGCAGTGCCTTTAATACCTATGGTATGCTCTAATCTCTGTAATAAAATTTTATGGTCAACAGTATCAAAAGCAGCACTGAGGTCTAACAGATCAAGCACAGAGATGAGTCCACTGTCTGAGGCCATAAGAAGATCATTTGTAACCTTCACTAATGCTGTTTCTGTACTATGATGAATCTAAAACCTGACTGAAACTCTTCAAATAGACCATTCCTCTGCAGATGATCAGTTAGCTGTTTTACAACTACCCTTTCAAGAATTTATGAGAGAAAAGGAAGGTTGGAGATTGGCCTATAATTAGCTAAGATAGCTGGGTCAAGTGATGGCTTTTTAAGTAATGGTTTAATTACTGCCACCTTAAAAGCCTGTGGTACATAGCCAACTAATAAAGATAGATTGATCATATTTAAGATCGAAGCATTAAATAATGGTAGGGCTTCCTTGAGCAGCCTGGTAGGAATGGGGTCTAATAGACATGTTGATGGTTTGGATGAAGTAACTAATGACAGACAGATAACTCAGACAGAACAATCGGAGAGAAAGAGTCTAACCAAATACCGGCATCACTGAAAGCAGCCAAAGATAACGATACGTCTTTGGGATGGTTATGAGTAATTTTTTCTCTAATATTTAAAATTTTATTAGCAAAGAAAGTCATGAAGTCATTACTAGGTAAAGTTAAAGGAATACTCGGCTCAATAGAGCTCTGACTCTTTGTCAGCCTGGCTACAGTGCTGAAAAGAAACCTGGGGTTGTTCTTATTTTCTTCAATTAGTGATGAGTAATAAGATGTCCTAGCTTTACGGAGGGCTTTTTTTATAGAGCAACAGACTCTTTTTCCAGGCTAAGTGAAGATCTTCTAAATTAGTGAGACGCCATTTCCTCTCCAACTTATGGGTTATCTGCTTTAAGCTGCGAGTTTGTGAGTTATACCACAGAGTCAGGCACTTCTGATTTAAAGCTCTCTTTTTCAGAGGAGCTACAGCATCCAAAGTTGTCTTCAATGAGGATGTAAAACTATTGACGAGATACTCTATCTCACTTACAGAGTTTAGGTAGCTACTCTGCACTGTGTTGGTATATGGCATTAGAGAACATAAAGAAGGAATCATATCCTTAAACCTAGTTACAGCGCTTTCTGAAAGACTTCTAGTGTAATGAAACTTATTCCCCACTGCTGGGTAGTCCATCAGAGTAAATGTAAATGTTATTAAGAAATGATCAGACAGAAGGGAGTTTTCAGGGAATACTGTTAAGTCTTCAATTTCCATACCATAAGTCAGAACAAGATCTAAGATATGATTAAAGTGGTGGGTGGACTCATTTACTTTTTGAGAAAGCCAATTGAATCTAATAATAGATTAAATGCAGTGTTGAGGCTGTCATTCTCAGCATCTGTGTGGATGTTAAAATCGCCCACTATAATTATCTTATCTGAGCTAAGCACTAAGTCAGACAAAAGTTCTGAAAATTCACAGAGAAACTCACAGTAACGACCAGGTGGACGATAGATAACAACAAATAAAACTGGTTTTTGGGACTTCCAATTTGGATGGACAAGACTAAGAGTCAAGCTTTCAAATTAATTAAAGCTCTGTCTGGGTTTTTGATTAATTAATAAGCTGGAATGGAAGATTGCCGCTAATCCTCCGCCCCGGGCCCGTGCTACGAGCGTTCTGGCAGTTAGTGTGACTCGGGGGTGTTGACTCATTTAAACTAACATATTCATCCTGCTGTAACCAGGATTCTGTAAGGCAGAATAAATCAATATGTTGATCAATTATTATATCATTTACTAACAGGGACTTAGACGAGAGAGACCTAATGTTTAATAGACCACATTTAACTGTTTTAGTCTGTGGTGCAGTTGAAGGTGCTATATTATTTTTTCTTTTTGAATTTTTATGCTTAAATAGATTTTTGCTGGTTATTGGTGGTCTGGGAGCAGGCACCGTCTCTACCGGGAGGGGGTAATGAGGGGATGGCAGGGGGAGAGAAGCTGCAGAGAGGTGTGTAAGACTACAACTCTGCTTCCTGGTCCCAACCCTGGATAGTCACGGTTTGGATGATTTAAGAAAATTGGCCAGATTTCTAGAAATGAGAGCTGCTCCATCCAAAGTGGGATGGATGCCGTCTCTCCTAACAAGACCAGGTTTTCCCCAGAAGCTTTGCCAATTATCTATGAAGCCCACCTCATTTTTTGGACACCACTCAGACAGCCAGCAATTCAAGGAGAACATGCGGCTAAACATGTCACTCCCGGTCCGATTGGGGAGGGGCCCAGAGAAAACTACAGAGTCCGACATTGTTTTTGCAAAGTTACACACCGATTCAATGTTAATTTTAGTGACCTCCGATTGGCGTAACCGGGTGTCATTACTGCCGACGTGAATTACAATCTTACCAAATTTACGCTTAGCCTTAGCCAGCAGTTTCAAATTTCCTTCAATGTCGCCTGCTGTGGCCCCCGGAAGACAATTGACTATGGTTGCTGGTGTCGCTATCGTCACATTTCTCAAAACAGAGTCGCCAATAACCAGAGTTTGATCCTCGGTGCGTGTGTCGCCGAGTGGGGAAAAACGATTAGAAATGTGAACGGGTTGAGGGTGTACACGGGGCTTCTGTTTAGGACTACGCTTCCTCCTCACAGTCACCCAGTTGGCCTGCTTTCCCGGCTGCTCGGGATCTGCCAGAGGGAAACTAACGGCGGCTAAGCTACCTTGGTCCGCACCGACTACAGGGGCCTGGCTAGCTGTAGAATTTTCCACGGTGTGGAGCCGAGTCTCCAATTCGTCCAGCCTGGCCTCCAAAGCTACGAATAAGCTACACTTATTACAAGTACCATTATTGCTAAAGGAGGCCGAGGAATAAATAAACATTTCACACCCAGAGCAGAAAAGTGCGGGAGAGACACTAGAAGCCGCCATACTAAACTGGCTAAGAGCTAGTAGCTGCGCTAAGCTAGCGGATTCCTAAAAACACACAAAGTGAATAATGTGTAAATAATTTAGAGGTGATTCAGCAGAGGGAGTGCTTTAGTTAAGGCACGTGAAGATTACACTGTGAAACAAATCATTATCTAGGTAACTAGATCAATCTAACTGCGCAGATTAAACAGCTAACAGATACAGCAAAACACTGCTGTGCTCCAGAACAGGAAGTGATACAATACTGCAGTGAGAGCCAACCACCAGTAGAGGCAATAAAGAGCCAAAAAGGCCAACAAAATTGTTTAAGGACTTGTGGCCCATTTTTGGACCAACTGTGCTGGAAATTGTAAATCTCTCATTGACTTCTGGATCTGTTCCTAGGTGTTTTAAGTCTGCAGTGATCAAACCATTACTTAAAAAATCTAATCTCGACCCTAGTGTATTGAAGAATTATAGACCGATATCAAATCTGTCATTTTGTTCTAAAATCCTGGAAAAAGTAGTCTCGCGACAGCTCTTGGACTATCTCACTGAGAATAATCTTTTTGAGCCACTGCAGTCTGCTTTTAGAAGATTTCACTCCACAGAGACAGCACTTACTAAAGTAGTGAATGACCTTTTGCGAGCAATGGACTTGGATATCACTACGGTCCTGGTGCTGCAGGATCTTAGTGCTGCATTTGACACTGTGGATTACCATATTCTACTCAATAGGCTGGAGAATCACTTTGGGATTACTGGAACTGCTCTTGCATGGTTGACGTAGTACCTGTCTAGGCATTCCTACTGTGTATTGTGTAATGGAACCTCCTCCGATCGTAGATACATGAAGTTTGGGGTTCCTCAGGGATCTGTTTTGGGCCCCTTGCTTTTTTCTCTTTATGTAGCACCCCTCGGGAATATATTGCGGCGTTTTGGGATTCCCTTTCATTGCTATGCTGATGACACTCAATTGTATATGCCAATAACTGCTGGTAATCTTACTCACATAAAGTCCTTGGAGGATTGTCTTGCATCAGTGAGAAGTTGGATGTCTAGTAACTTCCTACTTTTAAATTCTGATAAGACTGAGGTTATGGTTTTTGGTCCAGCGAGATATCGGCATCAATTTGATCAGCTAGCATTTAGCTTAGGTCCGTGTGTTATACACATACGGATAAAGTGAGGAACCTTGGAGTAATTTTTGATCCTGCATTGTCCTTTGATCTCCACATTAGAGACATTACAAGGACTGCCTTTTTTCATTTGCGAAATATAGCAAGGATTCGTCCTATTCTATGGCTGATGCTGAGACTTTGATTCATGCGTTTGTCTCTTCTAGATTGGACTATTGTAATGCTCTATTCTCTGGCTTACCGCAGTCCAGGATCAGGGGTCTTCAATTGGTTCAAAATGCTGCTGCCAGACTTTTGACACGGAGCAGAAAGTTTGACCACATTACGCCAATCTTGGCGTCCCTGCACTGGCTTCCTGTTTCTGCAAGATCGGATTTTAAAGTATTGATTTTAGTTTATAAAATTGTTCATGGACTTGCACCTCCCTATCTGGCTGACTTGATAAGCCCCTATGTACCAGCTCGGGCCCTGCGTTCTCAGGGTGCAGGACTTCTGTGTGTTCCCAGGGTGAATAAGAAGTCTGCTGGTCACAGAGCTTTCTCCTATCGTGCCCCGAACGATCTGCCGGCACACATTCGGCAGTCGGACGCTGTCGAGACTTTTAAATCACGTTTAAAGACTCATTTATTTTCCCTGTTTTATCATTAGTGTTATGATGTGTTTTTAATCTTGTACTTTTTTACTGCTGTTTTTTTTCTTATGGTTGTTTTTATTGTGTTTTAAATTTTTAACTGTTTTTATGTTGTGAAGCACCTTGAGACGATATTGTCGTGAATTGGCGCTATATAAATTAATAAATTTGAATTTGAATTTGAGAGTTAGTTCAACTGAACTTTGACCCACTTATGGACAAAATCTGTAATGATCTGAAAAGTTGGAACAACCTTCCTACCTCCCTATTAGGACAAATAGCAACTATCAAGATGAAAATATTATCACAAATGAATTACCTTTTTTCAAGGATTCCATTTAAACGTAAATGGTTTCAGTTGCCGGATTCTGACGTTTCAAAATTTTTCGAGAAAAATTAAAAGCTAAAATTAGAAAAATAAATCTCACGGTGGTCTGAATGCACAAAATTTTCTACGTTACCATTTGGCTTACACCCTTTTAATGCACTTCACTAGCTTAATACTTGCATGCACATTATATTGGGTACTAAGTTGTGTATTACAGGGTTCATTTTGGTTCAGTCAGGTGTTAGCGTTGCAGGGAAGACTGTCATTTTAATGCATACAGTTTATATCTACACATTTAGCTGACATATTTAAGGATCAATTTAGATTTGGGGTCATTAGGTGATGGTGGGTTCACCGGGCAGGCTGGGGTGCAACAGTGTGCCACGGCCTCTCGCTGCAATCTGCCACCTGCCGTTCCTGCCCTGCTTTGAATGCAACATTTTATTCTCGCTCACTTAGGAGGACACAGACACACCAAGGAAAATAGGGTGGGTCTGTCACTTATGGTCAGTGTGGCATGTGGGGCTGACCCCGGGTGGCTGGGGACATCAGTGGCATTGGTGGAGGAAGTAATTTATTCAGATATTTTGAGCACCAGTTTTACTGTCTGTTTATTTGTTAACAACGTCCGCCACCAGTGCTGTTGC
Organism: Thalassophryne amazonica; assembly: GCF_902500255.1. Taxonomy (NCBI): domain Eukaryota; kingdom Metazoa; phylum Chordata; class Actinopteri; order Batrachoidiformes; family Batrachoididae; genus Thalassophryne; species Thalassophryne amazonica. The sequence goes on from NC_047112.1 coordinate 111,990,053, forward strand.
CCAACAGGGTGCTGGTGGAAATTGGGCTACTGGTGGGCGAAGACAAAGAAGAGGAGGAGAACGTTTCCACAAACAGCGGGAGAAGAAGAAAACTAGAAGGGTGGAAATGAGAGTGGGGACTTTGAATGTTGCTAGTATGACTGGTAAAGGGAGAGAGCTGGCTGATATGATGGAAAGGAGAAAGTTAGACATACTGTGTGTGCAAGAGACCAAGTGGAAGGGAAGTAAGAGCAGGAGCATCGGCGGTGGGTACAAGTTGTTGTACCATGGTGAGGACAGAAAGAGAAATGGTGTTGGGGTCATTTTAAAGGAACAGTATTTTAAAAGTGTGTTGGAGGTTAAGCAAGTGTCTGACAGGGTGATGAGTGTGAAGTTGGAAATTTAAGGTGTGCTGAAGAATATCATCAGTGCATATGCCCCACAGGTAGGTTGTGAGATGAAGCAGAAATAAGATTTCTGGAGTGTGTTAGATGAGGTGGTGGAGAGTATGCCCAAGTATAAAAGAGTGGTGATAGGAGCAGACTTCAATGGGCATGTTAGTGAAGGGAACAGAGGTGATGAGGAAGTAATGGGTAGATATGGTATCAAGGATAGAAATGGGGAAGGACAGATGGTAGTTGATTTTGCAAAAAGGATGGAAATGGGTGTGGTGAATACCTACTTTAAGAAAAGGGAGGAGCACAGGGTAACATATAAGAGTGGAGGAAGGTGCACACAGGTGGACTACATTCTTTATAGGAGATGCAAGCTAAAAGAAATCACAGACTGTAAGGTGATAGCAGGAGAGAGTGTTACTAGACAGCATAGGATGGTTGTTTGTAGGATGACTTTAGAGGTAAAGAAGAAGAGAGTGACAACAAAGGATCAAATGGTGGAAGCTGAAGGAGGAAGACTGTTGTGTGAAATTCAGCGAGCAGGTGAGAGAAGCACTGGTTGGACGGGAGGCAATTTTGGACAACTGGAAAAGTGCTGCAGATGTGGTGAGGGAGACAGCTAGGACAGTACTGGGTATGACATCTGGACAGTGGAATGAAGACAAGGAGACTTGGTGGTGGAATGAAGAGGTCCAGGAAAGTATAAGGATAAAGAGGTTGGCGAAAAAGTTTTGGGATAGTCGGAGAGATGAAGAAAGTATACAGGAGTACAAGGAGATGTGGCGTAAGGTGAAAAGAGAAGTGGCAAAAGCAAAGGAAAAGGCATATTGCAAGCTGTACAAGAAGTTGAATAGTAAGGAAGGAGAAAAGGACTTGTACCGATTGGCCAGACAAAGGGACAGAGCTGGAAAGGATGTGCAGCAAGTTAGGGTGGTAAAAGATGCACATGGTAATGTGCTGACAAGTGAGGAGTGTGTGTTGAGAAAGTGGAGGGAATATTTTGAAGAGCTGATGAATAAAGAAAATGAGCAAGAGAAAAGGCTGGATGATGTGGTGAGAGTAAATCAGGAAGTCCAAGAGATTAGTAAGGAAGAAGTGAGGGCAGCTATGAAGAGGATGAAGAGTGGAAAGGCAGTTGGTCCAGATGACATTCCAGTGGAGGTATGGAAATGTCTAGGAGAGATGGTAGTAGAGTTTCTAACCAGATTGTTTAATAAAATCTTGGAAAGTGAGAGGATGCCTGAGGAGTGGAGACAAAGTGTGCTGGTTCCTATTTTCAAGAACAAGGGTGATGTGCAGAGCTGCAGTAACTACAGAGGCATAACGTTGATCAGCCACAGCATGAAGTTACGGGAAAGAGTCGTAGAATCTAGGCTTAGAAAACAGGTGAAGATCTGTGAGCAACAATATAGTTTCATGCTAAGAAAGTGCACTACAGATGCAATGTTTGCACTGAGAGTGCTGATTATCACTAAAGAGTTTGCTGCATCTACCACAACCAGATTCAGGGTGATTGCTGCATGGAACACACAGGGCCTTCGCATTAATATATAAAAGTCTTGCTTGGACACTTTGCTTATGACCCATCATATTGCTGCCTTTGTAATAAGACTGTTTACGACAGTCTGAAAGGTTCAAGTTTAACATGGCCAATCTGTCCAACAGAGTGTCACAGAGACCCTTTCCAGTAGTGTCTTTTAGATCAATAAGTCCTACAAAATGTTCAGTTATTGATGCACCCACCGATGACTCAGTTTATTACCTTCAAGACAATGAAAAGTTGTTGGTTATCATACAGGACATTTGTATGTCCTCTAAGTGCTGTGTTTCTTTCCATCAGATAGCACACTATAGCAGTCACCCTGTGAATTACTGCTCTTCAGTGCTGCATCTCAAGGTGCAATAAATCTTGATTAATTTGGCTGTTTTAATTTTTAGCCGCATCTGAAGCTCATGCCAATCTTTCATATTTTTAATATGTGTGTTTGAATACTCATGATCTTTTAAATGGCCTTCTAGGTTCTTCCAGTTTCTAAACCCTCCTTTTGTAAGTGAATTATCTGTTGGGAAAGTGTAGGAACACGGACCCACAACAGGGGGCGCAAATGAACGGACAATGGAGAAAGTCAAATCACAAAGTTTTACTGTTGTGAACTCACACAACAAACACAACAGATTACAAATACAGCAGTAACCGAATTCCAAAGGTGTCGTGTGGGCAGGCTCGACGATAGGAGACGTCTGTCCGAGTCGAACCGGAACCACCCGATTTCCTCTGCCACCGAACCCCGGGGATACTGGAGCCGCCAAGTCCCGAACCCCAAGTGGCCACTGCCTCCGCTCGTCGGATCCGGTACTGCTGGCAAGGAACAGAAACAGTCAGGTGTGGGTGCGGCTGCACCCAGCAACACACAGGGTGGAAACACCACCTCCACCTCTTGTCAGGAAAATACAGGTGAGTGCAGGAATGTGAGTACTTATCCAAAATACAGCCTCCTGCTGTCTTTTCTCTTTCTGTGTAAAGGCAAAAAGTATTTAATGGTCAAAAGATGATCTGTTTGGCTGGATACGTTACCTCCTTGGTAGAGCGATATCTCGGCAATGAGGTGGAGATGCCGTCCTGCTGATATACCTCCCTGTTGATTGATATCAGCTGTCTCGTCTCAGGTGATGGGTGACAGCTGTCACCCTGGCTGCTCCTGTGAGGCGGCAGCGCCCTCTGGTGCCTGGAGCCCGCACTCCAGACAGGGCGCCCTCTGGTGGTGGTGGGCCAGCAGTACCTCCTCTTCAGCGGCCCACACAACAGGACCCCCCCCTCAACGGGCGCCTCCTGGCGCACGACCAGGCTTGTCCGGGTGGCGACGGTAGAAGTCGGCCAGGAGGGCCGGGTCCAGGATGAAGCTCCTCTTCACCCAGGAGTGCTCTTCGGGGCCGTACCCTTCCCAGTCCACCAGATACTGCAAACCCCGGCCCATCCGTCGGACGTCCAGGAGCCGGCGTACAGTCCAAGCCGGCTCGCCGTCGATGATCCGGGCAGGAGGTGGTGCCGGACCCGGAGTGCAGAGGGGTGAGGTGTGATGAGGTTTGATTCTGGAAACATGGAACACTGGATGAATCCGCAGTGAGGCCGGAAGCTGAAGCCTCACTGCGGCGGGACTGATGACCTTGAGAATTTTAAACGGACCAATGTATCGTTCCTGTAGTTTTGGGGAGTCCACTTGTAGGGGAATGTCCTTGGTGGACAACCACACTTCCTGCCCAGGACGATACGTAGGAGCCGGGGTCCGCCGCCGGTCTGCATGGTTCTTCGCCCTCGTCCGGGCCTTCAACAAAGCAGAACGGGCGGCACGCCACACCCGACGGCACTTCCGTAGGTGGGCCTGGACCGAGGGCACACCGACCTCTCCCTCGACCACCGGAAATAACGGGGGCTGATACCCCAAACACACCTCAAAAGGGGAGAGGCCGGTGGCTGATGATACTTGACTGTTGTGGGCGTACTCGATCCAGGCCAGGTGGGTACTCCAGGCCGTCGGGTGCGCGGCTGTCACACAACGTAGGGTCTGCTCCATCTCTTGGTTGGCCCGTTCTGCTTGCCCGTTGGTCTGGGGGTGATACCCGGACGAGAGACTAACCGTGGCCCCCAGTTCCCGGCAGAAGCTCCTCCAGACGTGTGAGGAGAACTGGGGGCCGCGATCGGAGACGATGTCTGATGGTATCCCATGCAGACGGACGACGTGGTGGACCAGGAGGTCCGCTGTCTCCTGGGCCGTTGGTAGCTTCGGGAGGGCCACGAAGTGGGCCGCCTTGGAGAATCGGTCCACTATCGTGAGGATGACGGTGTTTCCCTGGGACGGCGGGAGGCCCATGACAAAATCCAGGCCGATGTGAGACCAGGGGCGATGAGGCACGGGCAGCGGCTGTAGCAGTCCCGATGTCTTGCGGTGGTCCGCCTTGCCCCTGGCGCAGGTGGTACAGGCCTGGATGTAACCCCGGATGTCGGCCTCCAGGGACGCCCACCAGAAGCGCTGCCGGACGACTGCCACAGTTCTTCGCACCCCAGGATGACAGGAGAGCTTAGAACCATGACAGAAGTCCAGAACTGCAGCCCTGGCTTCTGGTGGGACGTAGAGTTTGTTCTTCAGACCGGTTCCGGGGTCCGGGTCTCGTGTCAGGGCCTCCCGGACGGTCTTCTCCACGTCCCAGGTGAGGGCGGCCACGATAGCGGACTCCGGGATGATGGGATCCGGGGGATCCGACGACTCCGTTTTGACCTCATCTTCATGTACCCGGGACAAGGCATCCGATCTTTGATTTTTGGTCCCGGGACGGTAGGTGATCCGGAAGTCAAAACGGCCGAAGAACAGTGACCAGCGGGCTTGCCTGGGATTCAGCCGCTTGGCGGTCCTGATATACTCCAGGTTCCGGTGGTCAGTGAAAACCGTGAATGGCACGGACGTTCCCTCCAACAGATGTCTCCACTCCTCAAGAGCCTCTTTCACCGCAAGGAGCTCTCGATTGCCGACGTCATAGTTCCGTTCGGCTGGGGTCAACCTGCGGGAAAAATAGGCACACGGGTGAAGGACCTTATCGGTCTTCCCGCTCTGGGACAGCACAGCTCCTATCCCTGAGTCCGAGGCATCCACTTCAACCACTAACTGGCGACTAGGATCGGGCTGCACCAGAACAGGTGCAGACGAGAAGCGCCGTTTCAACTCCTTGAACGCGGCTTTGCAACGATCCGACCAGGTGAAGGGGACTTTTGGTGAGGTCAGGGCTGTCAGGGGGCTAACTACCTGACTGTAGCCCTTAATGAACCTCCTGTAGAAATTAGCAAAGCCTAGGAACTGTTGCAACTTCCTACGGCTTGTGGGTTGGGGCCAGTCTCTCACCGCCGCAACCTTGGCCGGATCAGGAGCGACGGAGTTGGAGGAGATAATGAACCCCAAGAAGGACAAAGACGTGCGGTGGAACTCACACTTCTCGCCCTTCACAAACAGCCGGTTCTCCAACAACCGCTGCAGGACCTGACGTACATGCTGGACATGGGTCTCAGGGTCCGGAGAAAAGATGAGTATATCGTCTAGGTATACGAAGACGAACCGGTGCAGGAAATCCCGCAAGACATCGTTAACCAACGCTTGGAAAGTCGCGGGAGCGTTTGTGAGACCGAACGGCATGACCAGGTACTCAAAGTGACCTAAGGGGGTGTTAAATGCCGTCTTCCACTCGTCTCCCTTCCGGATCCGAACCAGGTGGTACGCATTTCTAAGATCGAGCTTGGTGAAAATCTGGGCTCCATGCAGGGGTGTGAACACTGAATCCAACAGGGGCAACGGGTATCGGTTGCGAACCGTGATCTCGTTCAACCCCCTATAATCAATGCATGGACGAAGTCCGCCATCTTTTTTGCCCACAAAAAAGAAACCTGCGCCCATCGGGGAGGTGGAATTCCGGATCAACCCGGCAGCTAACGAGTCCCGGATGTAGGTCTCCATTGATTCGCGCTCAGGCCGTGAGAGGTTGTACAGCCTACTGGACGGGAACTCACTGCCCGGAACCAAATCAATGGCACAATCATACGGACGGTGGGGGGGAAGAGTGAGAGCCAGATCCTTGCTGAACACGTCGACAAGGTCGTGGTACTCCACCGGCACCATCCCCAGATTGGGCGGGACTCTGACCTCCTCCTTAGCTCGGGAGCCGGGAGGAACCGAGGAACCTAGACACACCCGATGGCAGGTCTCGCTCCACTGAACCACTACCCCGGACGGCCAATCAATCCGGGGATTGTGCTTCAACATCCAGGGAAAACCTAAAACCACACGGGAGGTGGCCTGAGTCACAAAAAACTCGATCACCTCCCGGTGATTTCCTGACACCACCAGAGTTACAGGTGGTGTCTTATGCGTGATCGGAGGGAGTAGGGAGCCATCTAGTACCCGAACCTGTACAGGCGAGGTAAGCGCCACCAGAGGGAGCCCTATCTCCCTGGCCCATCTGCTGTCCAACAGATTACCCTCAGAGCCCGTGTCCACCAGTGCTGGGGCCTTCAGGGTTGAGTCCTCATAAAGGATCGTGACTGGGAGTCGTGTGGCAATGTGGGTGTGTCCCACATGAATGTCTCGGCCCACCCCTAGCCCAGTCTCTAAGGGCGGGGCGTTGGAGTTGAACCGCTCGGGGCAGTCCCTCATATGGTGCTCTGTCGCACCACAAACAAAACAGGCTCTGTGGGCCCGTCTCCTCTGTGCGTCTGGTGCCCTAAATGTTGCCCTACTCGTGTCCATAGCTTCGTCAGTAGGGGGAGCTGTGGCCCCACGGAGCGCAGGGGCCGTGGAGCGTGGGGAAGGCGGAGCGCGGTCGGAACCGGAAGGGAGAGGGACGGCGCGTGCCCGGCCACGCCCTTCGTCTCGTTCCCGCCGACGTTCTTCTAACCGGTTGTCTAACCGTATGACAAGATCGATGAGCCCATCTAAATCCCGCGGTTCGTCCTTAGCCACCAGGTGCTCCTTAAGAACCAATGACAGTCCGTTTACAAAGGCGACGCGGAGGACAGCGCTATTCCAGCCGGACCTCGCAGCCGCGATGCGGAAGTCGACTGCATAGGCAGCTGCACTCCGACGCCCCTGTCTCATCGACAGTAGCACAGTTGAAGCGGTTTCTCCTCTATTGGGGTGATCGAACACGGTTCTGAACTCCCTCACAAACCCATCATATGTCTGAAGGAGCCGTGACTTTTGCTCCCAGAGCGCTGTAGCCCAAGCGCGTGCCTCGCTGTGAAGCAGGTTTATTACATAAGCTACCTTGCTAGCATCAGTCGCGTACATAACTGGACGCTGTGCGAAGACGAGCGAACACTGCATAAGGAAATCCGCGCACGTCTCCACACAGCCTCCATACGGCTCTGGGGGGCTTATGTATGCTTCCGGGGAAGGTGGGAGGGGTCGTTGAACGACCAGTGGAACGTCAATGTTACGCACAGGGTCTACGGGAGGGAGAGCCGCAGCGGCGCCCGGAGGGCACGCTTCCACCTGCGCGGCGAGAGCCTCCACCCTGCGGTTCAGGAGGACATTCTGCTCGGTCATTAAATCTAACCGAGTCGTGAAAGCGGTGAGGATCCGCTGCAACTCACCGATTACCCCTCCTGCGGACGCCTGCGCGTCCTGTTCTTCCATTGGCCGTTCAACAGCCGGTTGTCGCCCCTCGGGATCCATGACGTTGGCCGAGATATCCTGTTGGGAAAGTGTAGGAACACGGACCCACAACAGGGGGCGCAAATGAACGGACAATGGAGAAAGTCAAATCACAAAGTTTTACTGTTGTGAACTCACACAACAAACACAACAGATTACAAATACAGCAGTAACCGAATTCCAAAGGTGTCGTGTGGGCAGGCTCGACGATAGGAGACGTCTGTCCGAGTCGAACCGGAACCACCCGATTTCCTCTGCCACCGAACCCCGGGGATACTGGAGCCGCCAAGTCCCGAACCCCAGGTGGCCACTGCCTCCGCTTGTCGGATCCGGTACTGCTGGCAAGGAACAGAAACAGTCAGGTGTGGGTGCGGCTGCATCCAGCAACACACAGGGTGGAAACACCACCTCCACCTCTTGTCAGGAAAATACAGGTGAGTGCAGGAATGTGAGTACTTATCCAAAATACAGCCTCCTGCTGTCTTTTCTCTTTCTGTGTAAAGGCAAAAAGTATTTAATGGTCAAAAGATGATCTGTTTGGCTGGATACGTTACCTCCTTGGTAGAGCGATATCTCGGCAATGAGGTGGAGATGCCGTCCTGCTGATATACCTCCCTGTTGATTGATATCAGCTGTCTCGTCTCAGGTGATGGGTGACAGCTGTCACCCTGGCTGCTCCTGTGAGGCGGCAGCGCCCTCTGGTGCCTGGAGCCCGCACTCCAGACAGGGTGCCCTCTGGTGGTGGTGGGCCAGCAGTACCTCCTCTTCAGCGGCCCACACAACATTATCCCGTCTACCAAAAAGTTTACATGCATAGCCAAAGACTGAGACTGTGGACACATAATACATAAGCCAAGTTTGCTGTATTTATTTCCCCGTTTTTCTCCTTTGTGAAATTATGTGGAGGTTTCTCATCATTTTGTGGGAAAACTATATCTTTCACTGGAACTGGTCTTTTTGTTACAAGTGAAAACTTTTCACTATCACTTGGTATATCTGATCATGGTCCAGGGTCATCTGATATCAAATCTCTTGTAATTGCAGATCTGATGTGGGTAGCTTCTTGATGAGATGATGCTGTGTCCATGGATGTTACCTGAGCTAAAATACACCAAAAAGAAAAATGCATCACATTATTACAAATACACCATAGAGGCTACAGTGTTTGTTGTCAGTTTAAGATTAAGTATCCTAAAATATTAGCATGCACACCTGAACAGGATGCTTGTGATGGTGTTCTCCCCTGCTGATCAAGGAAGCTAGGTAGTGCTGCTTGAAGTACCAGATATGGAGTTAGTAGCGCTGGACGATGTGGATGCTGACTGAGCTCAAGGCAAACATAGTAAGAATTAAAGATGACGTATCATGTCACAGAGAATTTTTAAATTTTAATGCACAGATAGTGTGACAAATATTTACTTACCAGTTTTCATTATCAGGATTTGGGGAGGGTGCAGTAGCATCTTTAGCTGTTGGTGTAACAAACCTTCTTAATGACCCTGAACAAAGACAATGAAGTTACCATTGATATGATACATAAACTATATCCACAACAAGCCATTATGGCCCCTTCAAACATAACACGAAAGACACAGAAACCGGAAGAAAATCTGCAAACCAAACATGAAGTGGGGAACCACGAAACAGTGGAGTGCATGATACCAGCGATGATTTCGTGCACGAGCATGGTGGGAGCACCTGGAACGTGTTGCACCAAATCATGCCTCTTCTGTGGAGAAAAAAAATTAAAACCACACACCATAAAAACACCGCATTTTATTGAATCCCTCTCATCGAGTGGACAAGACAAGTATGAACCATCTGTTCCTCTGTATATGACCCATGGTCATAGATGTACAGTCATGAAATGACATGAATGAAGCAGTGCGCTCTCATTATGTCTTATTATGTCCAGCCGGGTATATAAATAAATAATACAATCATGGGACACTGATACATGAGATATTAATACAATAACATTCTTTTGGAGGGCGGTATGCATTTTCAGAGGCCCGACGTTCATGGCCAGTCGCCCAAAATGACAGATATTCACCCGAGTTAGACGAGGGCAAATATCTGTCATTGCGGGCAACTGGCCATGAATGGAGGGACTCAGAAAATGCATGCTGCAGGACAACAGCATGTTATTTGCATTATTATCACTTTTTACTGAGATACACAACACGTAACGCATACATCAAAAGTTGGCTCATTTAACTTTTGTCGTGTCGGCTAGCTGGCATGCACTGCTCTCCAATTTAGCCAGTGCGTCCTCATCAAGCTGGCTGCTTTAGCTGCTGTTCATTGTCGTACTATCCATGAGAAAATCATCTGGAATATCCATATTGGGACCAAAACACACTTCTCGCCTTTTCATCTTTTCCTCTGTGGACAGCTCCCCCCCGCGGACAGTTCTTGTGCTATGCGAGCTATGACGTCATTTGTTTATGCACAGCGGGCAGGTATAGCCAGATACTGGCCCAGCAACGCCCCGGTAAAGTGCTAATAATGGTGTATAATTAGTGAAAATCACTGCCTTGATATAAAAAATAAATAAAAGAGGACCCAATACAGAACCCTGCAGTTAAATAACCTTGGTTAAATAGAAAATAAATGCCACTTGTGGGATTTGAACCTGCAATTTACAAATGCGCTGATTAAAAGATGGAAACTTGACCACTGCACTACAGTCACTGTCTTATAACAGGAGTGTGAAATGCTTAAAATCAACAAGGAGATAAACGTATGTTTTCAAAAAAGAGAAATTAGACATGTATAGACATGCGTGTCGGGCCAGCCCACAGCCAGCTGAGGTGTGCTGTGTGCGGCCGCTGCAGCCTGGCCCAAAGGCAAAAGATGTTTTAAGTATTTCCACGTGAGGACAGTAGGCAGAGACACGTGTCTCACAGATTAAAGTGAGACCAAGAGCAGAGACCTCAACAGCAGCTGCTGTTGGCAGACACGCACCCTGTCCATTCAGCGCCCAGACCAACATGTCAATCTCTGTTTCTGTGTTATGTGGTCATTCATTTGAGTTATTTGTTATGTAATTGCATATGTAGGTATTGCCATAATTATTTATATACCTGTCCTGGTGGTGGTCTCTGTGTTTGTAATGTGGCACGTCGTGTTCAGCCGTCATTTCCACAAAAAGCACAAAACACACATCACCTGGAATTTGGCCGACACCTGCTGCGAGAGGGATTGAAGAGGCTTTACAGGGCACTCTCTGTCTTTTGGCCGCTGTTGTGTGTGAATAATCGTAGTGACAGGTGTACGAGGCATTGGAGGCAGCTCAATCGTGTGAAGGGGCCTTTAATGATGCTGTTTTAAATGAGTATTAAAATAGTTAATGATGCTGTTTTAAATATGTTTTAACATTGTTTCAAAACAGTTGAATATTCAAAGATTCAAGATTTAAACAACTTTAATGATCCCTAAAAGGGTAATTCATCTTCACATGCAATTACTTCAAACAAAAATACAGCAATTAATCCACAGTTATTACTAGTTGAACGTAATAATGGCACACATCAGAATTAAAACAACTGCACATATACATTTGATTTGTTTATGTATGCTAAGCTTTGAAACAGTCCGTCATCCGAACTGAGGCAAAGAGTGTGTTGGGGCTGCAGTAGCATTTCCGTTGTGCGACCGAACTTAGGAGGAGTGGCAGAGCGGAGGCCAGGGTGGGGGGGTGGGGACAGAAACACAAGGGAGGGGGTAGGGGTGGGGGACATGCGTCATCTGTGCAGATGAGTTTATATCATTCTCTGTCTGTGTATGCGTAGAGTCTGGAGTGGCCTTAACAGACTGTAGGGGAGGGCAAATGAAAAGGAGCCAGATGCTTCACCAAGGCCATTGAGATCCTTCTGGAGGAAAACAAACGGGACATTTTAACTTTCAGTAGCTGATAAGGCTGCCATGTTTGGGTTAGGCAGAGAAGCACAGAGTTCCAATATGGCCTCTCTTTAACTGTCCAGATCCAAATTGTGAATATTCACTGGTCTCCAACATCAATTCCTTTGCAAGGCAGACATTTGCTCCGAGATGATTTCCAATTTGCGTTCAAGTTCAAGAGTTAACGCAGTCTGAGATTGTACCACCTTGCCCACCTCGTTAATCATGACAGACAGGTCTGGGGTTGTGATTTTGGTAGCAGCCGTCTTGTCAATTTTCCAGTAGGTCAGGGCAGCGCCTAATCAGCAAAAGCGGTGATGGTCTAGTGGCTAAGGTGTTGGGCTTGAGTCCAGAAGATCATGGGTTCAAATCCCCATCTGAATGGAAAAATCACTAAGGGCCCTTGGATAGGCCTTTAATCCCCTATTGCTCCCGGTGTGTAGTGAACGCCTTGTATGGCAGCACCCTGACATCGGGGTGAATGTGAGGCATAATTGTAAAGCGCTTTGAGCGTCTGATTCAGATGGAAAAGCGCTATATAAATGCAGTCCATTTACCATTTTGTATTTATTGTTGTGTGGGCCGCTGAAGAGGAGGTACTGCTGGCCCACCACCACCAGAGGGCGCCCTGCCTGGAGTGCGGGCTCCAGGCACCAGAGGGCGCTGCCGCCGACGAAGGCTGTCAGGGTGACAGCTGTCACCCATTACTGGACACAGCTGACTGCACTCAGGACGGAGGTATATCAGCAGGACAGCGTCTCCACCTCAGTGCCGAGATATCGCCTTGAGCCTAAGGTAATCTTCTCTGCAGCTTATTTAAGTATAATCCTATAATACTTGTTAAACCTTTCAGGACAGCTGACTACCGAAAGCCGAGTGATCGGATAAGTACTCACCTTCCTGCTTATTGTGACAAGAGGTGGAGGCGGCTTGCCCCTCTCATCTACTGGGTGCGGTCGCATCCCAACCTGTGTGTTTGTGTTCTTTCCCGCCAGCAGTACCGGATCCGACGAGCGAAGGCAGTGGCCACCTGGGAATTCGGGACTTGGCGGTTCCAGTACTTCTGGGTTTCGGTGGCAGAGGAAATCTGGGTGGTTCCGGTTCGACTAGGACGGACGTCTCCTACCTTCGGGCCTGCCCACAAGACACCAGCAGATTTCGGCTTACACCTCCAAATTGTGAATTATTGTATCAGTTGTGCTAATTTCACAACAGTAAAACTTGTTATTCACCTTTCTCCATTGTCCGTTCATTGCGCCCCCTGTTGTGGGTCCGCGTACCTACACTTTCACAACATTTATAATCTTTTCTAAAGGACTTATATCAGTATATAAGACACCCACACATTACATAGCTGGTGTGCTGTATTATAGTTTGTATATGCATCAGCATATATTTAATAATGGTGAAGAAATCTTTATAATCATGTGTTGTTTTCATTATATTCTAAGTTGATTTACTGTGCCCCGTGAATTAATGAATCAAAAATGTTAAAATTGATTTTAAACACCTGTAAATTACATTTGGGGAGAGATAAATAACACAGCCTTATACACAATAACGTGCTGTATTACATCCACAATAGAATGACCTAAACCTATGCATAATGTGTTTATGCTGCCATAAAACAACATTTCTGATCCACTGTGCCTCAGCTTCCCCTAATGTACCTGTTCACAAATTAAATATCAACTGAAACAATTCTTTTTCCTTTAACTGACCATACAGGAGAGATAAACAAAAAGTATTACATGTCACTGTCCACCTATTTGGTGACAAACAGTCATGTGGAGTGGCGTTTTGTTGATTTTCTTCACCTCTGGGAACTGACATTGATGCCACTCAACAACTTGCTGCTGCTGATTTTTCGTTAGGATCTGATTGTAATCCTGGATAAATGTAACTCCTCACTTAGCAAAATCATTAACAGCAGCAATGTTATCCAGGACCTGCTGTGACGGCTGGAATGATGGGTCGTCCTCCAACTCTGAGGGGTCCTTGATGAGGACGTCCATGTGGACGTTGAATGCCTCAAAAATGTGACCTGAGGCAGATGTAACAAAATCTGCCACTATTGAACTAATGTATTAGTCCATAACTCAAACAAAACAAAACAAAACAAAAAAAACGTGACTCTTGGAGTTTGCATGTTCTCCCCGTGTGTGCTCCGGTTTCCTCCCACATCCAAAGACATGTGGGTTAGGTGGATTGGGGTCTTTGAATTGTCTGTAGGTGTGTGTGTGGGTGTGTCTGTGCTTGTTTGTCTGTTTGTGGCCCTGCGACAGACTAGCGTCCTGTCCTGGGTGTACCCTGCCTCGCACTCTATGACTGCCCCCCCGCGACCCTCACCTTCTACCCTAAGTGGTAGAAGGTCAATGAATGAATGACTGCAGAAAGAAAAGCTTGTTGAGGGTCAAACTAATCCAGAATAAAGCATAATCCAGAGACGGAGAACTTTAACACGGTCACGCACGTCGAAGTCATGACACGGATTTATGAAGAAGCACAAATCAGGCTTTAAATTAATTGAATAAATCATCATAAATTGTAATTTTGATAGCTTAACTATTTTCGTATTTATTTTGATAGCACCTGTACCTGGATGTGTTGCTGTATGTGGTTAAATGTTTTAAAAAAATGTTGAAAACATTAAAGGTTCATTCAGTAGTCCATCGCAGTTGGAACCAAAATGGCGCCATGTTCTGAGTTGACACCACTATCTCAATTAAGGCACAGTAGAGCCCCTTCAGAGACTGTGAGACGGCCAACTACGCTGTCAAGGCAAACGTGTCTGCCGCGCTCCTGGCCAAAAGAGTGTGTCTGTGTGTATATATACAGTAGTGTTCAGAATAATAGTAGTGCTATGTGACTAAAAAATTAATCCAGGTTTTGAGTATATTTCTTATTGTTACATTGGAAACAAGCTACCAGTAGATTCAGTAGATTCTCACAAATCCAACAAGACCAAGCATTCATAATATGCAACACTCTTAAGGCTATGAAATTGGGCTATTAGTATAAAAAAAGTAGAAAAGGGGGTGTTCACAATAATAGTAGCATCTGCTGTTGATGCTACAAACTCAAAACTGTTATGTTCAAACTTTTTTATCAATCCTGTGAATCACTAAACTAGTATTTAGTTGTATAACCACAGTTTTTCATGATTTCTCCACATCTGCAAGGCATTAATTTTGTTGGTTTGGAACCAAGATTTTGCTCGTTTACTAGTGTGCTTGGGGTCATTGTCTTGTTGAAACACCCATTTCAAGGGCATGTCCTCTTCAGCATAAGTGTATTTTTGTCACTTTCTCGTGAAATGAGACTTAGAGTTTAATAAACAAATATACTGTAATAGTTGGACTACTCTTAGCACTGTTGTTTAGGATCAAATGGGAAAAATCCACCTTTGCAGTAATCATTAGAACTTTATATAAAACAGTTTCCAGGACGGGCAGCATAGTGTTTTAGTGGTCTGATGCCTCACAGCGAGATGGTCCCAGTTTGCATGTTCTTCCTGTGTTTGCATGGGTTCCCTTTGGATATTCCTGGTTGGGAAGGTGTTTCTCCATCAACATGCGGCCCTGTGATAGATCGGTGTCCTGTCCAGGATTAAACCAGCCTCTTGGCCAGTGATGGCTGGAATAGACTCCTGTACCACCTCCCCCCCCCCCCCCCCCCCCCCACACACACACACACCGTGACCATTAGTTGGAATAAGCAGGTATAGAAAATGAATGGATAAGAAACAATGATTTATGATCAGTTTAGTATGAAAGACTGCAGTCTTTAAACTAAACATCAGAAAATGTGACTTAGCACGCGTGAGCATTTTTTTTTTTTTTCTGAAATTATGGCTAAATATGGAAAAACTGAACCATTACTCTCAACATTGATTACAAATGCTTATCATTCACTGTGAGGGATGGTTCAACCATGATGTGGACCAACATTGCCAAGTTTCACGTCACCTTCTTTGCCTGTCAAATATTGTGGTAGATACTTTCTACTAATAATCAGCATCACATAGAAGTTGGAAATCATCTTTGCGCATTGTGTTCATGTAAGGTTTTGCATGTTTAAAAGCCTGTGGTCCAGTGGCTGTGAACACCCTTCTGTTTCATTCTTGTGTATACGCTAGCTGTAATTTGTGTAAAAAATTATGCAGTCGGGTTTTTAGTACATGTACATGCTTGACTCATTGGATGAGTCAGTGAGCAATAAATAAACATGAGCAAACTGTGTGTACATGTCACACTTTGGCACAATAAAAGAATTTCTGAAGGAGTCACTTAAAAACCAAGAAATTATAACCTTTACTCACTACATTTGCTTTCCTTTAAGATTGCATTGTAGGTTTGTCCTCAGCTTACAGTATATTTGATCCAAGTTCATCCCGGGTCACAGTAATGTAATTCAAACCACAAACTTATTTCCCACAGGACAGATAAATTGTAAGTGTGCACACAGTCCGTAAATCTAATCTGCCTCTGAGGTGTTCTGAAAGAGCCAAATAGACCCACGCGTCTCGCCTAACTCATGTAACGGTGTTTAGGACCCGAGGTCCACTCCGTGTTGGACAAAGTTTGGAAAAACACAGCGTGTGTTTTAAGTTCGTGTTTGTCATACATGACTGTCTGGGGAGCACACAATCAGTGACTACACGGATTAGTTGTAGGACAAAAAGCCAAACACCAGATTTGTATTTCAGACGTTTGGAGGGAAAATCATGACATCATCGATCATGACCATTTGTTGAAGAATTCAACAAACTAGTCATCAGTTGGAAAAGAGCTTCAGACCGCAAAGGACCCCTCAGTGAGGCCCATCTGAGGGGGAGGAGTCACCACAGAACCATCGCCCTGAAGGCTTCAAAGTGAACCTGGACAAACGTCAGGCTGCTTTCTTTAAGCTCATCCTCAGTCTCGTTCTTCCAGTTTACAGCAGGTCGTCCGTCTGACCACAGTCTCCAAGGACATGGAGTCAAACACAAAAGGTGTGAGGAGTGAAAACCTTTAAAAAAAAAAAAACAACAAAACTGCAGCCACATGGTCTGCATCACAGTGAGACAAGTGATGATGTCACTGCAACAGGGCCAAAAGGAAGACGTTATTCCTGCAGCCTCATTAAAGGCGTTAAACAAACCACAACGGCAAAGACGTCAACAACAACAGCCACAGGCAGCCCGCCGATTGTTATAAGACTTTATTGGGCAGAACAGCCGTACAAACATCATGCATATTTACAGAATATTAAAAGTTATGAAAAAAATAAACATTATTGACTCAAAGTTTTACACATGGGGCCCGGGGGGGGGGGGGGTCAAACACTAAATTTAACAGAACAACTAAGGGGCCTTTAGTTCAAATATACACACACACACACACACACACACACACACACTGAGGTAGTTAAATGGTTTAAAAAAAAAATACAATCAAACATCTCCACATGAGGATTTGTGAACCAAGTTCAGATGGTTTCATTTCAGCATCTTTATTCCGGTAATTTTTTTCTGGCTCACAGGGCATGCAGCCTTTCCCAGCATGCACCAGGAAGCAGAGCCTGAGTATAGTTACTGCCAGAACTACACACACACACACATGCACACACATACACACACACACAGATATAAACAGAAGTGAGTACAGCCATGTGCAGCGTCACATAAACATCAAATGAATGAAAACTGTATAAACTCTCACAAAGAAGCATTTGAGGGAAGCCACCAAGAAATCAAAGACAACTCTGATAAAGTTATAAACATCTATGAATGTGATGATAGAAACTGTGCATAGTGCACTTTTTTCTGTTGCATCACCAGTCACAGCTTCATGGTGGAGTTGAACAGAAGGATTTCCTTTAACAAAAACAGGTCAAATTTTAACTTGAATCTTACAAGTACCTTCTGGTAAACTGTAACTGAACTTTCACATCTTCTTTTTAACAAAGTCCTTCTTCGTACCACTGTGCCATCAAACTGTAACTGGCAATCTAAAGTTTCTACAATCAAATCCACAGAATTGTTTAACACCTTCACAACCATCATGTGTGTCTTGGAAGCTTCCCTCATCAGGCTGCATTGATTACAATTTGTTTATGAAGTGAGTTTACACTAAACAAAATTACCATACACCACCATACTGATTGTATTTGATACTGCTTGATTTAATCATCACTGAGTGCAAAATGTTCGTTCATCCTCTGAATGTGAAGACTAGCTGTAAAAGTGATTATTTCTATGTGTTGTATTCAAGTTTACATTTGGGAGTGACACAGATGAACAGGATTAGGAATGAACATATCAGAAGCACAGCACAGGTAGGACAGTTTGGAGACAAAGTCAGAGGCAAGACTGAGATGGTTTGGGCATGTGCAGAGGAGGGGCCCAGGATATATAGAGAGAAGGATGCTGAGGATGGAGCCATCAGGCAGGAGGAGAAGAAGGAAGCCAAAGAGGAGGTTTATGGATGTGCTGAGGGAGGACATGCACGTGGTTTGGGTGACAGAGGAAGATACAGAGGACAGGGTGAGACGTATGTGACTGATCTGCTGGGGTGACCTCTAACAGAAGGAGGAGACAGAAGGAAGAACAACTTTTGCTGCATTGAGTTTGTACTTGGGGGTTAGTATTTTCAACAACTATTTCTTTTGAATGTTAATAATTAGAAATAATCCATTTTACTTGGCCACTGTGATTGTTGATGCTGGCCCCTTCACACATACTGCAAAGTTTGGACGGCGTTTGGACGAAAACGGCAAAACAAGTGCGAAAGTTTGAAATTAGCACATGAAACATCGGGCACGAAACATTGCGCCAACGGGCAGGCATGCACAAACCCGGTGCCAGAGTTCGTGCAGACGCTGGTGTCCGTCGAGCAGGAACAGTGTCAGGTGCACCACATGGCGCCGATTATGTAGAATAAATATTTAAAAAAATAGAAACCAGCCAGTACCTGTGGGACCACATCGCGCCGCTAATGTGGAATAATTAAAATTTAAAAAATATAATTAAAAAAAAAAAAAAAAAAAAAACACCACCCAGGATTCAAACTCGCTGATTACCAGTCAGAGAATTTACCACTGAGCTACAGAGCTGTTCTTTGAAAGCTGCAGGAAGCTGCCTCATATCAGGAAGGACATGGGAGTATTACAAAAAACAAATTCAAATCCCATACCATATAAAAACACCACATTTATCAAGCAGGCAATACAAATATTATCTGGCTGTTCATCTGGTGATGACCCATGGTCACTGACATACAGTCATGAAATGACATGAATGAGAAGCAGTGTTCTCTGATCAAGTCCACATCTACTGCTCAGGTGCTTCCTGTTGGCAGCACACGTTCTGCTCGACATGCGTGTCTTGTGGATGGCACGCCACAGCACAGACACCCCGTCATCTGGAACAGAGCTCACGTAGGTGACGTGACGGTTAGATTGCCCGCTGCATGTTCTGATCTGATGGTCCGTTTCAACCTGGCAGGCTGTCGGTGTCCACTCTGTGTGTGCGCTCACTCGCTGCAGCTTGTCGCCACGGCAATATGTTTTTATTTATGTCCACGTTAATACAGCAATCAGACACACACGCCCTACAGTGGACAGTTGTTAGTCCATGACTGTCCAAACACAGTAGGTGTTGTCCAGCTGGAATGTCCAGAATGACAGATCACCACAGCTGCTTCTGTCGGAAGCCAGGCCTCCCGTGAGTGGAGCGCACACACCCACGTGTCAGTGTCTGTGTTTACAAAGTCACACTCGTGGGGAACTTAGTCAAATTTCACAGCAGTATGACAGTGATTGTCTGCAGTCTGTTGTCTTGCCAAGAGTGCGACTGGCCACACATTTTCTAAGTGCCATACGAGCAGTGTTAGATGTTCGTGCATGTCACCGGGAATTTAGCAAGCACCTGCTGCGAGAGGATGTGATGGGTTCACACAGCATAGTTGTAGCAACAGGTGTACGAGGCGTTGGAGGCAGGGATGAATTTACAACATCAATTCCAATGAAGTTGGGATGTTGTGTAAAATGTAAATAAAAACAGAATACAAGGATTTGTAAATCCTCTTCAACCTATATTCAATTGAATAGACCACAAAGACAAGATATTTAATGTTCAAACTGATAAACTTTGTTTTTGTGCAAATATTTGCTCATTTTGAAATGGATGCATGTAACACTTTTCAAAAAAGTTGGGACAGTGGTATGTTTACCACTGTGTTACATCACCTTTCCTTCTAACAACACTCAATAAGCGTTTGGGAACTGAGGACACTAATTGTTGAAGCTTTGTAGGTGAAATGCTTTCCCATTCTTGCTTGATGTACGACTTCAGTTGTTCAACAGTCCGGGGTCTCCGTTATCGTACTTTGCGCTTCATAATGCACCACACATTTACAATGGGTGACAGGTCTGGACTGCAGTCAGGCCAGTCTAGTACCTGCACTCTTTTACTATGAACCCACGCTGTTGTAACACGTGCAGAATGTGGCTTGGCATTGTCTTGCTGAAATAAGCAGGGACGTCCGTGAAAAAACGGATGTTTTAGTACGGATGTTGCTTAGATGGCAGCGTGTGTTGCACCAAAACCTGGATGTACCTTTCAGCATTGATGGTGCCATCACAGATGTGTAAGTTGCCCAATCTCGATGGTCTTTTTCCTCCTTTGTCCAGAGAACACGATGTCCATGATTTCCAAAAAACAATTTGAAATGTGGACTCATTAGACCACAGCACATTTTTCCACTTTGTGTCTGTCCATTTAAAATGAGGTCGGGCCCAGAGAACGCGGCGACGTTTCTGGATGTTGTTGATGTATGACTTTTAACTTGCACTTGTAGATATAGTGACGAACTGTGTTAACTGACAAAGGTTTTCTTTAATGTTCCTGAGCCCACGAGGTAAGATCCTTTACACAATGTCGTCGGTTTTTAACGCAGTGCCGCCTGACGGATCAAAGGTCATGGGCATTCAATGTTGGTTTTTGGCCTTGTCGCTTATGTGTAGAAAGTTCTCCAGATTCTCTGAATCTTCTGATTATGGACTGTAGATGATGGAATTCCTAAATTCCTTGCAATTGAACGTTGAGAAACATTGTTCTTAAACTGTTGGACTATTTTTTTTCATGCAGTTGTTCACAAAGTGGTGATCCTTGCCCCATCTTTGCTTGTGAACAACTGAGCCTTTTGGGGATGCTCCTTTTATACCCAATCATGTTCCAAACAGGTGTTCTTTGAGCAATCATCAACTTTCCCAGTCTTTTCTGGCCACTGACCCAACTTTTTTGAAACGTGTTACAGGCATCCATTTCAAAATGAGCAAATATTTGCACAAAAACAACGTTTATCAGGTTGAACATTAAATATCTTGTCTTTGTGGTGTATTCAATTGAATATAGGTTGAAGAGGATTTGCAAATCATTGTATTCTGTTTTTATTTACATTTCACACAATGTCCCAACTTCATTGGAATTGGGGTTGTACACGGTTTGCACACAATTCCTGCATCATGTGCACTAAGTGTGCACTTCGGCCAAACTTCACACTATGTGTGAAGGGGCCCTGAAGGATGACAGTTTGGAGTGCTTAATCATTTCTAAGTGACTCTGTACTGCATCGTACTCACTTCTGTTGTATACTGTGTATAAACAATAACTTGTGTAACTGCCAGCTCTCTTAAAATATTGTAGTTTGTGTGAAGGAATATTTCCACATGAACTGAAATAAGATTAGATCCAGAACCCACGATAAAGCAGGCCATAATTAGTGGAAGGATTTGCCACAGTCGATAAGAGAAACCACAAAAGTGCAGGATAATCAAAAAGCCTTAATCCCACAATGAGCACTGATTATAGGCTGCATTTTACTGTGAATCTGCAGCTCAGGAATCCTTCAGTGAACACAGAGTTGCACCATGACTGCAGCTGGGTACATACAGTCAGCGTGCGGTTCACTGAAAAATGGATTCAGGATGGAAAAACCTGTTCAAACAACCAACTTCTCACACTGCATTAAAATCAAGTGCTTACAACAGGACTCAAAATATACATTTGGATTCTTATATTGTTACTGAGGACATCTGAGGTGGATTAAAAAAAAGGTACAAATAATCAGATTTTCTCCCACTGAATATGTTCCCTCGTCAGGTTCCAAATTTAGATTAAATCAGTGGTAAATATTGGATCCAACTGTCATCTAGCAAAAATTTTGAGCATTTTACATTTTCTTAATAATAAACAAATTAAAGAATTATAAAAAAAAAAGAAGTCACTTTCATGTGGGACTGTTTTCATTATTTATGAAAATAAATATAAAAATACTGTTTAATATACTGCACATTACTACAGCTTGTCTCTTGTCATGAAATTTGTATGTAACATAAAGAACATATGTGATAATGTCAATATCTGAGGAGTCTTGTCTTCACAACTTGTTCTATTTTCAACAATGAATTAGTACAAACACAAGAAGTACAAAAAAGGACAATATCATCACTTATAAGCTGAGCGGATGTAATGCTGACAGATAATTGTATAAAAAACATTCATACCAAATTCCAAAAATGTTTCATGACACAGTCTATTAAACAACATATAGTTTGAAGGTAAATACAAGTGCTGTCACAGGTATATTACTTTAAAATTATGTAACACACTTAATTTTTCTTTATAAAAAAAAGGACATTTAGTTTTTTATGGGTAGTAAAAGTGACAGAATGACAGAAGCCATAAAGTAAAACATCCTTTAGTGAATATTAAGGTTAGTAAGGCATATTTTTAGTCAGAAAGTGTCAAAATTCCCAACATGTTATGAGTGAGAGCTTCCAAAATTCACAGTACTTACACAAAGAAAAAAAAACATTAAAATTCTCTGTAAATATATTTGAAAATATAATTTTCTACACAAATATATATATTTATACTCTGTCCACTCTGTAGAAGCATTTATACGTTTACATAAAAAAAAAAAAAAAAAAAAAAATTATTTATTTATTAATAAACCATCACAGGGGAAAGTCCATTCTGGAATCAAACCCAAAGCTCTCAACATCATCAGCAGCAGCCTGAAGTCAACATAAAATGGATTTTGTGGCATCCATGTGAACTGAGTTATACTGGAAAAAACCTCCCCAAATCAAAAGTCAATGTTCCGACATGTTTATGCTTTGGCAGATGTAGTGGTGAACATCACTAAATAAGTTTTAAAAAGAAGCTAATATTAGTAGTTATTGACATCTGAGGTCCTCTATTAATCAAATATGATTTAAATAGTGGTGAAAATCTGTGTGCATAAAGTTTTGTTCTGAAGACATTTATTTTAAACTATGGCTAATGGAAATTTTGGCACCAAGCTCCAGGTCAGAAAATAAAGGATGTACCATGTTCTTGGGCGTATTTCTGTTAAGGGCTCAAAAGCATGACACTGAACATCGAGAACAAATTTTGAGTATAATATGTGAATTAAAACCACTAAGTTTTTATCGGTAATTTTGTAGAAGCCAGGAACAGAAAAAGAAACACTGGCGCCAAAGTTTCTGAAGCTAAGTCAGATCGTTGCTTACCAGTTGGATGCCACAAAACAACAAAATCAGCTGCATCTAATGGCTAACATCCTTAAAAAAAAAAAAAAAAAAAAGAATAAAAGGTACGGTGCATCTGAAAAGTATTCACAGCGCTTCACTTTTTCCACATTTTGTTGTATGTATGAAATTCATTTTTCTCCTCAAAAGTCTACACACAATACCCCATAATTACAATGTGAAAAAGATTTTTTGAGGTTTTTGCAAATGTATTCAAAACAAGCGCAATCTGAGATTTCTGACATCTGCCAATCTGGATCACCTCCAAAATTCAGTGGGGTCTTCCATGTCCTAATATCTGTCTGTGGTGCAAATTTGGTGAGAATCTGTGTAGTAGGTTTTTTTTTTTTACATAATCCATCAAAGCCTATATAAAGTGAAATCCTGATCCAGAATCTTGCCCTAATATCTGTCTGTGGTGCAAATTTGGTGAGAATCTGTGTAGGTTTTTACTGTTTTTACGTAATCCGTCAAAGCCTATATAAAGTGAAATCTTGATCCAGAATCCAGTTCACCTCCAAAATTTAATGGAGTCAAAGTAATTGTCTGCAGACCTCTGAGACAGGATTGTCTGGTGGCACCAATCTGGGGAAGGATACAAAAACATTTCTGCTGCTTGGAAGGTCCCACTGAGCAAAATGGCCTCTATCATCCGTAAATGGAAGACGTTCAGATCCACCAAGACTCTTGCTAGAGCTGGCTGCCCATCTAAACTGAGCAATCGAGTGAGAAGGGCCTTAGTCAGGGAGCTCACAGAGACCACAATGGTCACTCTGTCAGAGCTTAAGCATTCCTCTGTGGAGAGAGAAGAACCTTCCAAAAGGACAACCATCTCTGCAGCAATCCACCAATCAGGACTGTATGGTAGAGCGGCCAGATGACAGCCACTCCTTATTAAAACACACATGGTAGTCCACCTGAAATTTGCAAAATGGTGCCCGAAGGACTCTCAGATCATGAGAAATAAAATTCTCTGGTCTGATGAGACAAAGATTGAACTCTTTGGCGTGAATGCCAGGCGTCATGCTTGGCAGGGAACCAGGCACCATCCCTACAGTGAAGCATGGTGGTGGCAGCATCATGCTGTGGTGATGTTTTCAGCAGCAGGAACTGTGAGACTAGTCAGGATTGAGGGAAAGATAAATGCAGCAATGTACAGAGACATGCTGGATGAAAACCTGCTCCAGAGAGCGCTTGCCCTCAGACTGGGGCGACGGTTCATCTTCCAGCAGGACAATGACCCTAAGCACAGAGCCAAGATATCAAAGGACTGGCTTCAGGACAACTCTGTGAATGTCCTTGAGTGGTACTGCCAGAGCCCAGACCTGAATCCGATTGAACATCTGTGGAGAAAACTGAAAATGGCTGAGCACTGACACTCCCCATCCAACCTGATGGAGCTTGAGAGGTGCTGCAAAGGGGAATGGGCAAAACTGCCCAAAGATAGGTGCGCCACTGTGCCAAGCTTGTGACATCATATTCAAGAAGACTTGAGGCACTAATTGCTGCTGAAGGCGCATCTCCAAAGTATTGAGCTAAGAGTGTGAGTACGTAGGTACATGTGATTTCTTAGTTTTTTAACTTTTTTTTATTTCATTGTTATTATGGGGTGTTGTGAGTAGAATTTTTAAGGAAAAATTAATTTACCCCAATTTTATAATAAGGCTGTAACATAAATGTGGAAAAGTAAAGCACCGTGAATACTTTCCGGATGCACTGTAATACTGTACATGTGAAAGGCACTGCATAACATTCATTTTGTAAAACAACGGGGTTACCGTAACTCTGAAATTAAAACATCGTCTATAAAAATGTGTCCAAAGATCAAAAAATAAAAAAAGTTAATCTACAGCTTATTCATGTAAGTCAAATGTCAGTGATTTATAAAATGGTATCTGGGATAACTGACAAATGACTGTCAAATTACAGTCCAACTGTCGATGTTAAGTGACTCAATCTGTTAACGACTTTGTGTGCTAGCAGGAAAAAAATAGGACCTGAAGTGAATGAGAATGAAAGGTGCTACCATCTAAACATCATCTTCTCAGCGCACACCCTTTGTTTGAACACAATTCATCCGTTGACTCAAAACCACGAGAGTAAATAAGATTAACTCCTATGAGGTCATGACCATGATTTCTACAATGCTATAAAGTTCAGCGCATTTACATTTAATTATTAAACTTTCCATGTGCTTACAGTGGATGTGCTGTTGGGATAATTATAGACAGTACGAACTAAAAACAGTCATTATTACTGGAAGAGTAAGAGTAAAGGTACTATCTCCCTGGGTTGCGACAGCTTGGGAACTGCATTTGCAAGGGAATTTGCAAGAATTTGTTCAACGGTCGTTGGGTGTCACTATCCTCTCACTTGAGTCACAGGGCATCACATGTGTTGCGCCTGAATTTTGAGCAGTTCAAAGTCGACGAGGTGACAAAGGTCTTTGCCGCATACTCACAGAGCCGTTGCAGGGGTCAAGAAGCCCTCCGAATGTGGTCACTGTGACTCATAACGTCCAAGAATCGAGAGAGAACTTTGAGAGGGGTTGACGACAGATGAAACTATATTGTGAGTGACTGGAGAAAATAAACATCTTATGACATTCCTTGTGGGAAACACACGAGTTGCCCTGGGAGCACACAAAAATAGTGGAGATGATTGGAGAGGAACAGCAGTTCTGCTGCGTGATCTTGACTTATGCGTTTAATTTCTTTTAAACTGAGGACCACAAACAATAAGTTCAATACTTTGTTTTGTCCTTGGCAATTCATGGATGGAGAAGTGGCCATTCCAGCCCGGGCACAGAGAGGTGGTCACTCAGAGAAACCCCTCAGCACATGCATGAAGAGGAGTACATACTGGCCAAGAAGCGACAAGGACATCTGTATCTACTTCTTCAATGGCAGAGAAAAGGAGAATGGATTTACAGATGAGACTGATCATCTCCAACTATTCTACAACAGTTGTAGCCCAGTGAGATAGTACCTGCCATCACTACGTTGGCTAGGAAGCGCAATATGACTGTAGCATTAGCTAGCTTGTAGCTGCAGATACAGCAGTTCCACTTCCCTTTTTCACTGTGACGAATTTGTGATTCCTCGTGATACCAGCACAAAAACTAAAACATAGGTCTTGATAATTACACTGGAGTTTTGGAGCTTGTGCTGCTGATCACAAAAATAACTTTAAAATATCTTATCCTTTCATATCAGGCACTGTTTGGTACAGGTAACGTTTTTGTGATTTACAGTCATATAAATGTTATGAGCATATCTTCCTGAGAACTGAGGAAAAAAGTATCTTTCAATTTACCTTTTTTGTTCACTACAGAGGACAAAAAAAGGTTAGCCATCTCTGAACTTGTCCAAGGTCTGTGTCCCAAGAATGTTCCCTGTGATTTTGAAGACTCTGGCTGTAATAGGACTGGACTTATGCTGAACACAGACGGATGGATGGACGAGTGCAAAGTCTTTGCAGTACCCAATGGCCATACGAGGTCTGTCAATAAAGTATAGGTCCTTTTTATTTTTTTCAAAAACTATATGGATTTCATTCATATGTTTTTACGTCAGACATGCTTGAACCCTTGTGCGCATGCGTGAGTTTTTCCACGCTTGTCGGTGACGTCATTCGCCTGTGAGCACTCCTTGTGGGAGGAGTCGTCCAGCCCCTCTTCGGAATTCCTTTGAGAAGTTGCTGAGAGACTGGCGCTTTGTTTGATCAAAATTTTTTCTAAACCTGTGAGACACATAGAAGTGGACACGGTTCGAAAAATTAAGCTGGTTTTCAGTGAAAATTTTAACGGCTGATGAGAGATTTTGAGGTGATACTGTCGCTTTAAGGACTTCCCACGGAGCGAGATGTCGTGCAGCGCTCTCAGGCGCCATCGTCAGCCTGTTTCAAGCTGAAAACCTCCACATTTCAGGCTCTATTGATCCAGGACGTCGTGAGAGAACAGAGAAGTATCAGAAGAAGTCGGTTTCAGCATTTTATCTGGATATTCCACTGTTAAAGGAGATTTTTTTAATGAAAGACGTGCGGGCGGATTGCAGCGTCGGCTCGCAGCCGCCGCGACGCTCCGCCACAGGAAAAACACCTCTGTTGGAATCCTTAAGGACAAGCTGGAACATGTCCAGCTGTTAAACAATTTCTCATATACTCACTCCACTGAAAGCCATCAAAAGCCGCCTGGATTTTACAAATGGTTATCAACACGGAGGTGTTTTTCCTGTGCCGCCGCACCGCGTCGGCTGCGTCCCAACGCCGCACGTCTTTCATTAAAAAAATCTCCTTTAACAGTGGAATATCCGGATAAAATGCTGAAACCGACTTCTTCTGAAACTTCTCTGTTCTCTCACGACGTCCTGGATCAATAGAGCCTGAAATGTGGAGGTTTTCAGCTTGAAACAGGCTGATGACGGCGCCTGAGAGCGCTGCACGACGTCTCGCACCGTGGGAAGTCCTTAAAGCGACAGTGTCACCTCAAAATCTCTCATCAGCTGTTAAAATTTTCACTGAAAACCAGCTTAATTTTTCAAACCGTGTCCACTTCGATGTGTCTCACAGGTTTAGAAAAAATTTTGATCAAACAACGCGCCAGTCTCTCAGCAACTTCTCAGACAAAGGAATTCCGACGAGGGGCTGAACGACTCCTCCCACAAGGAGTGCTCACAGGCGAATGACGTCACCAACAGGCGTGGAAAAACTCACGCATGCGCACGAGGGTTCAAGCATGTCTGACGTAAAAACATATGAATGAAATCCATATAGTTTTTGAAAAAAATAAAAAAGACCTATACTTTATTGACAGCCCTCGTATTTGATGGCCTCGGGTAATAATTCTCTCATATGATGCAGCAAATCTGAAGTTATTTTCTGTGTTTATCTCGACATAATTTCATCCTTTTACTTTCCAAGAAGCAAATGTTTTGGAAAAAATTACAGACCTGCATCACAACCAGAGTGCAGTGCCGGCCCCTTCTTTTGTGCCAGTGCCCTTCTAAAAAAAACATCCATAAAAGGCCGTCTTATTTTCACGTAGAACTGTTAGGGAGGTTTGATACATTTTTAAAATAACAACAAAGACTTTGATGAAACACCTTTTTAGGAGGCAGTTTACATTTGGGAATTAAACCGGGAATTTATCTCTACCAGTGGTAGTCTCAAGATTACCTGACGTATGTAGATGGCAGGCCTGTGCTGCTTTCAATCAACCTGCCTCAATAATCTGGTTTCTACCAAGGACACAGGATCTGGATTAAGATCTAGATCTGCCAAACTGTGAGCAAAGAAGAAACGGTGTGAGCTCCAGCAGCTGTTCTTGTTCCAACTCTTCAATCTACTGTCAACTCTGTATGTGTGGGCTCTATTCTGTGATTTCAGTCTGTAACAAATGTCGTCCTGAAAAAGTCAGAGTCGCTGTAATGTCACTTGGATAAGAAAAAAAAAGCAATTTGCACCTTCTCCGCTTTAAAAGCTAAATTGTGAATTAGTTGGAAGAAAGCTGTAGACTGTCTGTTAAACTGTGTAACATGAATAAAACTCAGACTTACATGACTGCTTACATTACTAAAACAACTAACGTTTACCTTTAAATCCATTATGCAGGCAATAAATGAGTTGTGCATATTATGAAATGACATATTTGTCAGAATCTGCCCTTCACATTTTAACTTTCACATTTACTGGCGTTTAATCTTATTATACGTCTACATTCAACACCGACCCAGGTGAGCACCTTTCAAAATCATCCTGTCAAACTAACGTTCACACTATGCTGCTGTCCAGATGGCTAATGGTGGTTGAACTGCCCCCTTCAGGCTGCACGCTGCAATGCCAACACATTCATTAAAACCAACCTGGCTGCAGCAGTTCTTTACCACTGGTGTCCACCTGCTTACTACTTACAGCCAAACCTTAAATGCTGTTTTATGGTTCTAAAAAAAGCAGCATCCGGATTAGGGTGAAATTCCTGCCATAAAGTCACATGTTGCAGATTTCGTTAGCTATCAATTAAATTCAATTTATGTTATTTATATAGCGCCAAATCACAACAAAGCTGCCTCCGGGCGCTTCACGGGAATAAGGTCTAACCTTACCAACCCAGAGAGCAGGCACACCCAGAGAGGTGTGATATAACGTTAACCGCCCAAACTGGCACAGCCTCAGATTGATGCCGTTATAGTGGTACAAAGAATTTACATGAGCGCTTCATGTGTTTTGGTGCATGTGTCTTTTTTTTTTTAATGAAAAGTCTTTCCTTCCTACCATCCCCATAATAAGTCCTTTCACTGAAGGAAGTGTATGCCAGCACTCCGGTCCATGTGCAGCGTGCAGGCCGTGCTGTGGCACTGCAGTGGTGTGCACTGCCCGGCAGCCTGGGCTACGCCGTGCTGCTGCTGGAGCAGGGCGTGCTTTGCGTGCTGCCCATGCTGTGCGCCGCGCTGCTGTTCTCCGAGGCGGGCTGAGGCTTCTGGGCCTGCATAGGACCAGCTGTCCCACCTAGAAATACTGCAGGAGACAGGGAAAAGTGTATTAGTCCAAAATACTTTTGTTGTTGTTTCAAAAAGGATGAACCATAAAACATCAGAAATGGTCAGGAACAATGCAAACCAATTCTGTTAACACTATAAATTGTTCTTGCACGACACTGGAGCTTGCTTTTGTAGTGTGTACCATTTAGTCTCACACACTTTAACAGGTGACAGAAACCTTTACTGTAGTTACAATAAAACGTGTCACTCTCCACTGCATGACAGAGGGAGCTAGAGAGAGCCAGAGCACAACAGTGAGAGCTCTATTCCCTCATCTGACAGAGCCCCATCCTTTGACCTGAACATACACCAGATGCTCTACACAAACCTGGTCCAGGCCTAAATCCTCTGGAAAAACAACACATTTCATCCTGGAACATACAAGGTCTGAGGTCGACTGCTTTTGGACTAAAGAGCAGGAACCCAGACTTCACCAAAGAAATTGCAAACACAGACATCATTGTCCTACAGGAGACATGGCACAGAGGAGAATGTCCATCCAGCTGACCTGAGAAGTTGGAGTACCATCCACCAAACTAACAGGAATCAAAGAAGGAAGACACTCAGGAGGTACATATGGAACAAATCAGAACTGACCCACTCCAATAAGCTAATCAAAAAAGGAACCTTTTTACATTTGTTTAGAAATAAATAAGAAACTCACACAAACTGAGAAAAATATCTTCCTGTGTGCCACCTGCATTCCTCCAGCCGAATCCCCTTATTTTAATGAAGACATGTTCTCCATCCTAGAGGAGGAAATGAACCAGTTCCAGGCTTGTGGTCACATTGTAGTTTGTGGAGACCTCAAAGCCACAACAGGACATAGACCTGAGACCCAGGGGGACAAACACCCCAACAGGGGGAAGAAACATCATCTCCCCAATATGGCCCCAAGACACAACTACGACAAAACAACAAACAAACATGGTTTACAACTCTGTCGTTCACTGGGTCTGTTCATAGTCAACGGTAGAGTCAGGGGGGACTCCTACGGTAAACACACCTACAGCCTCATCTCTGATTACTTCCATCACTGACCTGACCTGAGGTTTACACAGTCAGCCCACTAACACCCCTATCAGAAAACCACATGCCGCCCGAACATGTCAACGCCAAATAATAATAAGGTTTTACAACAAACCAAACCACACACTATCAAAACACGCTACAAAAACAGGACAGAAACATACCAAAACGCTATTCAGCAGCAACACATCTGACTCCTTATAGGCCAATTTCCAAGAAAAATATTTGACCAAGAAAACCAAGAAAAATATTTGAACATAACAGTGAAGGTGTAAACCTCAATAATATATTTGACCTTTCAGCATCTGTAGCAAACCTAAAAACCCCAAACAAAAAGGCTAAAAACAACCAAAACCATGAGAAATAATTTGACAATGAAAGTAAAAATCTCAGAAATCCCTTAAGAAACATATCAAACCAAAAACACAGAGATCCAAACAACCAGAACACATGCCTTCACTATAAGCAAACATTAAAACAGTACAAAAATACAGTGAGGAAAAAACAAGAGCAGCATGTTAGAAACCAGCTACACACTACTGAAGAGTCCATAAAAAACAAATCCATTCTGGGAAATTGGAAGGAAGATCTACAAAATGGAGATGTATGAGTAAACCACTTCACCAAGCTTTGGCCCAATATAGAAAAACAGAAACAACACATACAAGACAAAGCTGAGAGTCAGCCTTTAAAGATGACCAGAACACACTAGATTACCCTGTTACCCTAAAAGAACTACAGGACAACAGAAAATCAACTGAAACAAAGAAGCCCTCTGGTGTTGACAACATCCTAAATGAAATGATCAAATTCACAGATCTCAAATTCCAACTGGCCATATTAAAGCTCTTTAACATTGTCCTTGGCTCTGGGATCTTCCCCAATATTTGGAACCAAGGGCTGATAACACCGCTGCACAAAAGCAGCAACAAACTCGACCCTCATAACTACCGTGGAGTCTGTGTCAACAGCAACCTCTGGAAAATCTTCTGCATATAATCAATCACACACTCCTACACTTCCTGGCTGAAAACAACACCCTGAACAAATCCCAAAGTGTTTTTTTTTTTTTTTTTTTTTTTTTTTTTTTTTACCAAATTACCGTACAACAGACCATGTTTATGACCACCTTAAAAATAGTGACTCCAATACGCTCCATAACAAAGCCCTGATCCACAGAGAGAGACGCCCCCTCAGCCAGCTGGTTCTGGGACTCTACACAAATACAAGCAGAGCCACCAAACACAAACCTTATTAGACTAAACCAAATCATAAGAGAAGAAAAAGAAAACTATGTGACACATTGGACAAAATCAACCAAAAACCAGAGTAAATTGGAATGCTATTGGGCCCCAAATAGACAAGAGTCCATGGCAGAATACCCGAGCACGTGACCAACCCAAAGCTCAGGAAATCCTTGATCATGTACAGACTCAGTGAGCACAGCCTCGCTGTGGAGAAAGGCCACCACAGACAGACCTGGCTCCTCAGAGAAGACAGACTGTGCACCCACTGCTCAGAACACGAGGTGCAGACTGAGCCGCACTTCCTGACCACCTGCCCGCTGCACCAACACATCAGAGACACGTACTTCCAACAGATCACAAACACCCAAAAACACTTTGAGAGCATGACCAAGACCAACATAAAAAAAAAAAACATACGGATCTGTTGGGTGAAGTACAACAACGTGCAAACGCAGCAGAAAGGTTTGTGAGCTGCTGTGACATGAAAAGAAGGAGCAACGGACATAAATCACCAAAACCACCAAAACAGGTGATTAAACTGCATCAAGCTCTCACCTACCAACACACTCGCAGTCCCACTCCCAGCATACACCAGAGACAGATAGACAGATCCAGATGAGGCTTCCTGTTGAGTGTGATTTTTTTTTTTTTTTTGTCTACCTGAAACCGGTCAGGATGGATTAAGACAATAAAGTAGAATAAAAATCAGACAGGAGCTTCTGACTCGTCTCCTATTCTGTGTCTAAATATGTATTTCACTGCAGATTCTCAGCATCCAGAGCTGAGGAGAAAAGGAAAATGTGTACATTGGTTTTGAAAAATGTTTGAAACTGAGCCAAGCGTGTGTAGAATTTGCTCACTGCATAGTTTGTCACTGTGCTCCATTCTATCGCACTTTTAAGCTCAAAGCACTTTACAGTGATGCTTCACATTCTCTTTCACACACACCCCACCAGGAGCTGCTTGAGAATTAAGCACTTCACCCAAGGGCAGATAGTGATTTTGTGGTCTGTTGGGGATTTGAACAGAGGACCCTCTGGTCACAAACCCACTGTTTTATCTTCTTAACCATCACCTCCCTGCTGGTATAGCAAACCACATTAACATATAGTTTGGTGCAGCCTCAAATATAGCCGAGTGTGAAAGAGTCCGTGCCGGTTTGCACCCCGGGGTTTACCCTAGGTGAGGTGGGTTCTCATAAATAAGTCTGTGCATCAATGTGCAGAGTTTTTTCCATCATAATTTTAATAAAACCAAACACGCTCTGAAGGATGCGTCAGAACACTTCAGTGTTGCAACCAAAAGAAAGCATGTGATGACTGAACAAACGTTACACTCGTGAACCTCGTGGTTATTAATCAAATGGCGGTTATGGTTTGAACTGTGGCAGCAGGATGTTGAACCACCGGAGCTGAACCCTGCTTTTTGTGGTGTACTGAACTCTTGAAGCAGGCGGTCTGCTGTAAACTGTGCTGAACAAACAAGCACACGCTGATAACAGAGGGAGTGTTGCCTGTAAATAAATGAATCTGAGCCACTCCTAATGATTTTTCATCTTGTGAAAGGTCACAAAGAGATTTTTTTTTAGCTGATGAGCAGCAAACAACGGCACAATTATAACATTGTGGTTAGCTAATCTTTGTGATGCAGCACTATGCTGGAAGAATAAAAAACAACATGTGACAGCAACCATATGTTGTTATGCACTGACTATTTTTGTCACCACAGAAAGTCACTAAATGGACTGCATTTATATAGAGCTTTTCCATCTGCATCAGTCGCTCAAAGCACTTTACAAATAATACCTCACATTCACCCCGATTACTAAATCAACAAGAGACCTGGATAACAAGGACCATGTGCAATATCTTCCAAGATGTTTGCTCATGTACACTCAACAAAAATATAAACGCAACCCTTTTGGTTTTGCTCCCATTTTGTATGAGATGAACTCAAAGATCTAAAACTTTTTCCACATACACAATGTCACCATTTCCCTCAAATATTGTTCACAAACCAGTCTAAATCTGTGATAGTGAGCACTTCTCCTTTGCTGAGATAATCCATCCCACCTCACAGGTGTGCCATATCAAGATGCTGATTAGACACCATGATTAGTGCACAGGTGTGCCTTAGACTGCCCACAATAAAAGGCCACTCTGAAACGTGCAGTTTTATCACACAGTACAATGCCACAGATGTCGCAGGATTTGAGGGAGCGTGCAATTGGCATGCTGACAGCAGGAATGTCAACCAGAGCTGTTGCTCGTGTATTGAATGTTCATTTCTCTACCATAAGCCATCTCCCCTCACCCTCCGCACGTCTGTCTCAATTTGCAGAAAAAGTGCTGATGTTCACGTCTTTTCACAATTCCTGTGCTAGTCCAGACGACGTCCCGGATAAAACAGCGTCCAGTTTGGAAATGAACGTCACATTCCACTGTTACGAGGAGTTTTTGTCATGGAAAGGAGCGGACGCTTCGTGCGTCACGACGGCAAGCGAGACAAAGAACACCTCCGTTTCGGAGTGCCAGAAGGACAAGGCGGTGCCGCGACGCGTAAAGCAACACCGTGATGAAGCGTCACAGAACATGTTCTGGCCTGTCCAGGCTCGTCCACAATTTCTTGGATAATCACTCGACTGAAAAACCACGACAGCTGTCTGAACGCCATCTCAAAGCTGTCCTGTGAGACAAAAACGGAGGTGGTTTTGTGTCGGTCCAGCAGCGAATCCATCATGATGCGCGAAGCGTCCGCTTGGCTTTCCATGACAAAATCTCTTGTTAAAAGTGAAATCTGCAGGAAAATGGGTGATGTTCAGCTCTTGTGATAACCAGAGAAAGTGCACACGATGATCATGGATCCACAGAGCGATCCATTTAGAAATGAAATAGTCGTTCAGCCTGTTGATGGCAGCTGGAGCGCGGCGCACCCCACAGCTGCTGTGGGCCGTCCTTAAAGCGACAGTAACATCCCTTAATGTCTTTGAAGCCCATAAAATTTTCACCAAAAACCACCTGAATTTCTCGAATGGTGTGCCTCACAGTTTCTAAAAAAAATTTGATCAAGCAAAGCAGCAGTCTCTCAGCCATTTCCCTGACAATGAAAATCCGCCAAGGGGGTGGACCACTCCTCACTCAAAGCCTGCTCACAGGCGAATGACGCAACCGACAGGCGTGAAAAAAATCACACATGCGCATGAAGGATCAAGGTTGGCTCACGCAAGCACACATGATTCAAATCCATATGTTTTTTTTTTTTTAAATAAGGTCGGATACTTTTCTACTAGACCTCGTACATCCAACCAGCCTCACAACCACAGACCACGTGTAACCACACCAGCCCAGGACCTCTACATCCAGCATGTTCACCTCCAAGATCGTCTGAAACCAGCCACTCGGACAGCTGCTGAAACAATCGGTTTGCATAACCAAAGAATTTCTGCACAAACTGTCAGAAACCGTCTCAGGGAAGCTCATCTGCATGCTCGTCGTCCTCATCGGGGTCTCGACCTGACTCCAGTTCGTCGTCGTAACCGACTTGAGTGGGCAAATGCTCACATTTGCTGGCGTTTGGCACATTAGAGAGGTGTTCTCTTCACGGATGAATCCTGGTTCACACTGTCCAGGGCAGATGGCAGACAGCGTGTGTGGCGTCGTGTGGGTGAGCGGTTTTCTGATGTCAACGTTGTGGGTCGAGTGGCCCATGGTGGTGGTGGGGTTATGGTATGGGCAGGCGTCTGTTATGGACGAAGAACACAGGTGCATTTTATTGATGGCATTTTGAATGCTCAGAGATACCGTGACGAGATCCTGAGGCCCATTGTTGTGCCATACATCCAAGAACATCACCTCATGTTGCAGCAGGATAATGCACGGCCCCATGTTGCAAGGATCTGTACACAATTCTTGGAAGCTGAAAATGTCCCAGTTCTTGCATGGCCGGCATACTCACCAGACATGTCACCCATTGAGCATGTTTGGGATGCTCTGGACCGGCGTATACGACAGCGTGTACCAGTTCCTGCCAATGTCCAGCAACTTCGCACAGCCATTGAAGAGGAGTGGACCAACATTCCACAGGCCACAATTGACAACCTGATCAACTCTATGCGAAGGAGATGTGTTGCACTGCATGAGGCAAATGGTGGTCACACCAGATATTTTATTTTGTTATGTTTTATTCTTTTACTTCTGTGTTTAATTAGGTATTTGAATTTTTTTATTTTTATTTATTTTAATTTTTTTTATGTTGAACTGTTCTTTGTGAGGCACCTTGAGATGGCTTTTATTGTAATTTGGCGCTTTATAAGCTGATTAAATTGAAACTGAACAACATTTTATTGAGTCTTAAAGTAAATAAATATGAAATTGGTTACTGGATCCTTAAACTCTGGACATAATAAACTCTACATGGTGGATCCTTGATCTCTGGACATAAACAGAAATAAAATCTGTTAGTTTTTGTCAAAAGCATTTCCTTTCAGACGTTATTATTGGCATGAATGTATTTCCATACCTATGAGCTGAGCTCTTGCAGCTGTGCTCCATGTCAGGTTCATAAAGAATGCAGGATGTCTCATTTTGGGAGGAAAAAACATTTTAGTCTATTGTAGTTTATTGTCTGCATTGCAACATTTGTAAGAGGTGTCATTATATTTAAACCGGTGATTTGTTTTGAAGTTATTAATTCCGAGCGGACTCTGTCTCGGCAGAGAGCCGCGCAGCGTTTGAAGCTGTGCCAACGGCAAGGAGGACGATTCTCGTTTCTCGACTGCAACAAGACCAGAGTCCCAGTTAGTGACTTTAATCCACACAATGGCGCGGGACAAAATCACAGGAATTCGTGCGTCGGGACGGAGCCGCATGGCGCAAAGCAACGCCGTGATGAAGCCTCACAGGACATGTTCTGGCATGTCCAGCTAATCCACAATTTCTTGGATAGTCACACGACTGAAAAGCCACCGAAAGCCGTCTGAAAGCCATCTAAAACCCGTCCTGTGAGACCAACACGGAGGTGGTTTTGTGTCGCGCCATTCGCGGCATGGTGGCGCATTCCTCCGCTCCTCTTTCCATGACAAAAACTCCTGTAACAGTAGAATGTGCCGGGGTTGTCTTAATATGATTATCAAATTTCAATATGGGGTCAAGGTCCAGTCCTAGATATTTAAGTTCTGTTACAAACCTCCATCCATCCATCCATTTTCTTCCGCTTTATCCAGAGTCGGGTCGCTGTTACAAACATACTGTTACAAACAGTATATTTGTATTTTGCAAATGTATTTGAAACCTTTGTTCTGCATTTTGTTTTCTAATTGAAAACATATTGAAACTGTCTTAGTTAGATTTAACACCATCTGATTTTGAGCCATTGGCTCACCTCAGCCATACATGTGGACAGTGCAAAGGTATGAGGCAGCTACGATTTTACTCGTTTTGCACACGATTCCTGCTTCATGCGCACTTTATGCGCAAATCGACCAAATCTGCACTATGTGTGAAGGGGCCCTAAATCTCCTGCTGCATTTATAATAAACATTTGTATTTATTTACAGTGTGTTTTTGTGGTTGAAATGAGATATGAATAATCTACCAGACTTAAAAATGTACACAGTTCCATGCTATTTTATTTGTCTAAAAATAAATGTCCAAGCTTCCTTATGTTAAACAAGAAATCATCTAATCTGAAATAACAGGTAAGTTATGGTTTTAATTTACAGATGAAGAAAGGTTTCTATACAATCTTTTATGTTTTTACTTTTTTATTGAATTTCTAAACTTTTTTACAGTA
This sequence comes from Thalassophryne amazonica, assembly GCF_902500255.1. Classification (NCBI taxonomy): domain Eukaryota; kingdom Metazoa; phylum Chordata; class Actinopteri; order Batrachoidiformes; family Batrachoididae; genus Thalassophryne; species Thalassophryne amazonica. Next base: position 112,027,702 of record NC_047112.1, read on the forward strand.
ATCAAAAATTAATTTTGAGGTAAAAAAAAAAACATTTGCAAGGATTTTCTTCAGAAAACTGTTGTGTATAAATGAGCAGTTCTGTGACACATTTCTGCCACTGATCTGTTTATAATACAGTGTTTTATACAGATCAGTGGTTTCTGCACTGCAGTCTTCCATGTTTTGGCCTGATGCCTCATTTCTATTGAACACCAGGAAGCTACGTCACAGCTCAGAGTGGCGAAAATTGGATTGGGTTGAACTTTGACCACGGCAGCCTGACGACAAGTGGCAACATGCACTCCCGGTGTGGTGTCACTTTTAGCTCGGCTTCGCATCTCATTGACAATAATGCTTTTTAGACCGATTTGCAATGCTTCTGCCGTGGCTGACGCTTCCGGTGTGAAAGCCCCATTAGTGTGGCGTCACCATGGAGGGTTAGCCTGCCTGCATATCATGACAGGGTGATAATGTGCAGTGTGTGACTTGAAAAGGACAATGATGGAGTGATCAGTGACTATGTGTACATTGACACCAATAATCAGATTATTCACCTTATTCTGAATAAAACCATATTTAGATTATGGTGTTTACATGAGTTGTTTAAAGAATATTCCAATTATATTCCTGTTTACCTCTAACAGAGCACAGTCCAATTAATGATGCACAGCCGCATTACGTCCCATATGTCTTATGTGTTGCAAAATGCCAATAATGGTGCTATTCCACAGAGTGCCATTGCTTCACATTAATCCCAAATAGCAAAGTAGTTATGGCCATCATCAGCACCAGATTTGAAATGGGGATCCAATTTTTGAACAGTTCAAAAAATTTCATCCTGAATGTTGAAATCATTGATAGTATGCAGTAACTTTGGGGTACACGTAGTCTTAACAGCTTCAATCATGTTGACTATAACGTGTTTGATCACGTTCCATCGGGGTAAAAATCTGAAGCCGAAGCAATGTTTGTTACAGTTTTTGATCATGTTTGGCCGAGGGCGCAGCTCCTTTCTTTCATTTTTTTTTGGGGGGGGGGGGCAGGTCTGCACTTTATAAGGCAGCCAGTTGCCAAGTCTGTACTTAATAAGATAGGCTGCAGGAGGCAAGCTGGAATTAAGTAATTTCATCCCATTTTTGCACATTTTTGGATTGTGGGCATTCATAGTAGAATGGCACCCTGTGGTATAACCCAGTAAACCTCCAACAGGAGGTCAGTTTGATTAAGGTGTCTACATGTTTCAATAATCAGAATAACATTGGAATACTCCGCGTCTTATTCTGGTTAAGGTCATCAGAAAATGATTTTTATATGGCAGAGTCTTATTCAGAATATGGTCATAATCAGATTAAGGTCAGAATATTAGTGCTTATATATACGCATCTGACATGAAGGCCAATGAAGTGTGAATAATAACTTGTGCCACACATTTTCTGGTGAAAAAGAACAAATGTATTAGCTAAAGGTATGGCAGGAGGAGGTGTGTACAGAAACACGTCTCACTATACCTTGAAGAAGACACCAAATTGTATGCCGTTTCAAACTTGTTGGCTTTTGGGGCAGGAATTTCAAAATCTATCAGATTGAAGCCCAACGTCACCACAATTCACCCAAATGCTCAGTTTTTTTTTTCACAATATAACTCCCCAGGAAAGTTTCCTGAGTGCCACAAAAGCTTTACATAAGGAGGCTTTTACTCAGAATATGTGTTTTAAGGCATGTGCGTGCTTGCACATGTGCATGTTTCCACAGGCAATCTTGCATCTCATTCCCTCTTTTGGGCCCCTTAGTTCTGCTAGTGTTTACCAGAGCAGTTCTGCCAGCAGTCTTTCCCCCACAGGACAAAGAGTTCTACAAAACAAAGGCACTTGGATTCATTGTGTCTTTCTGAAGAAATATAGCAATATTATCTTTATAAATAACAGAGATAAAGGCTGCTTTTATGGCAAAGAAGTATATTGTGTATGAAAAAGTCCATAATCAGCAATTGCAAGAAATATCTAAATCATTTTATATAAACTCTGGATGAAACATGACAAATTATGAGGACAGAGCACAAGACGTCTACTGTAAAACTATTCTGACAATCTAAACTTTGCATTATCGTGTGCACCGACAGTCTGAAGGGGCTTCTAAATTCACCTCAATACTCTTCAAAGCATCAGACCAGGTGTGTAACACAGGTTCACACACGTTCTCCATTTCAAAATTCCAAACTTTTTCCATTCTTACATTTTCAGACTTCAGAGATTTCACTGTACAAACGACTACTCATTTATTTAAATAAATTATGTAAAAATCCAAACTGTAAACATGCACTGTACAACACACTGTGGCATATCACCATATAACATGCTACAGTACATTATATTATCATATACCTATAAATGATACGCCAATATGATTGGATAAAACACTAAAGAATAAATAGCAATACACCCTTTTCACGGACAGGTGATATTTTTCATACCACCCGAGTAATCAGCCAATCCAGACAGCAGAGTGGCGGCACGACGAAGAGGCGCAGTCAGAGGAACTATTAATAATTTCTTATGTGTCCAACCTCGTAGGTTGATCGTTAAAATTAAATGTGTTAATTCTAAAAGCCATCATAATTATTTATAGGAAAACGTTCTATTTTTTTTCTACTAAGGTTTGAACTTTGAGTGTTTACACAGGAGAGAAAAGTGAGAAAATGTTAATGCCTGTTTGAGAAAAGTGTATAAAGTGTGTAGTGAGGGGTTTTACAGCCTTAAAATATCTATAATAATTGTAAAAAATAACGCTGACTACTTCACGGATTTCGCCTATCGTGGGTTATTTTTAGAATGTAACTCCTTTTTGTGGCCTCGCAGTTTCGCAGATTTTTTTTTTGTGCAATTTTGAATGCTTCTTGTATGCTTTTCTTCAGAAAACCATACATCCTTCGGCCTTCAGCCACAGGGTGTATGGTTTTCTTCAGGGTATAAAGCCATATTCATTGGTGGACAACTTGATAATATTTAGCTGAGCCTAAAATTTGTATCAGCACCCCTGGGTAAGGCGGCTACTTTACACTTACAAAGCAATTAAAGAATGTTGAGCTCACGAAACGGAAGTCGGCCATCTTGGACATATCGTCTTTTTTACACTCCACTAGCCCTTTTCTTTACCCACCTCTATCCTAACTCATCATGGTGAATTATTTTTGTGTCGTCAGCTGCCACAATAGATCAGACAGCGAGATGGACCTGCATTACTACATCTCACCGAAGGTGATCAGGAATCAAGGGCACATCTCAGCAAAGAACGGAGACGTCTATGGCTAACGTGACTGCAAGAAAGTGTCGATAGGAAAAATCTGGACAACATCTGTGTATGCCCGGCACATTTTGTATTAGGTAAGACTACAGTACGAAAGGAAAGATGTTCCTGATTCAGTTCATGACAGAAGGAGAGAGACTAATTTTTGATCTATTTGAGAGAAATAAAATTATCAAGTACATTATTTGATTTTCAATTAAAAATGAGCAGTAAAGGAAGGAAAAAACATGAAAGTACATGTAATCTGATCTGTCTCTCTACACGGATCGCATATGTGTACAAACTATAGCCAGCATTGTTGACCCCCAAAACATGAATCTGCTGCAAATCCTGAATTATCTGCAAACCGTTAATGGAAACTTATGCAAACTGTGAATATCTAAAAAAAAAAAAAAAAAAAAAAAAATCAATAATTCTGCTGCATACTGTGAATAAAATATCCCCCAAACGTGAACGCAAGTCTCACAAAATTTACATCACAAAACGTCAATATCATTCATAATATATATTTTCTTTCAGTTTAAGTAGTTTATGGGTTATAACTTCTTAATCTTGATCATAAACTCTATCTTTGCAATTTTTTTTTTTTTGGGGGGGGGGGGGGGGGTAGCAAAGTGTCACTACCAAAAGATGTGTGTCAGTGCAATTTTAATTTTCATGAGCTATACGACGTCTATTAGAAAAGTATCCGACCTTATTATTTTTTTCAAAAACCATATGGATTTGAATCACGTGTGATTACATCAGACATGCTTGAACCCTCGTGGGCATGCGAGAGTTTTTTCACGCCTGTCGGTTACGTCATTCGCCTGTGGGCAGTCTTTGAGTGAGGAGTGGCCCACCCTCTCGTCGTTTTTTCATTGTTTAGGAATGGCTCAGAGACTGCTGCTTTGTTTGATTAAAATTTTTTCAAAACTGTAAGGCACAACTGAGTGGACACCATTCGATAAATTCAGCTGGTTTTCTGTAAAAATTTTAACAGCTGATGAGAGATTTTGGTCTTAAGGACGGCCCATGGTGCCTGACGGCGATCTGTGCTTCAAGGCGGCAGTGTCTCGCCGTTTCAAGTTGAAAACTTGCACATTTCAGGCTCTGTTGATCCAGGAAGTCGTCAGAGAACAGAGAACTTTCAGAAGAAGTCGGCATGAGGAGTTTATTCGGACATTCCATTGTTAACGGACATTTTGTAATGAAAGAACGTGCGGGCAGAGTCGCATGTCGGGCCGGACCCGACCGCGGGGGGTCGCGACAGGAAAAACACCTCCGTTGGAAACCTTAACGGGCAAGTTGGAACATGCCCAAGCTGTTAAACAATTTCTCAGTCATTCACTTGTTGAAAGCCATCAAAAGCCGCCTGAATTTTACAAATGGTTTTCAACACGGAGGTGTTTTTCCTGTCGCGGCGCACACAGTCGCGGTGCTCTCCACAAGTTCTCTTATACTCACTCGACTGGTAAGCACTGAAAGCCGAGATAGGCATGTCCCAACTTGTCCTCTGACACGCCGAAACGGAGGTGTTCCTTTGTCTCGCTTCATCAGCGAATCGGTCGTGACGCGCGAAGCCTCCACGTGGCTTTCCATGAAAAACTCTCTTGTTAAAAGTGAAATCTGCCGGAAAATGGCTGATGTCCAGCTCTTGTGATAACCAGAGAAAGAGCACCCGACGGTCTCGTATCCACAGAGCCATCAGCTTAGAAATGATCCAGTGGTTTGTGCCGCGACGTCGCAGCTCGGAGCGCGGCGCACCGACCGTCCTTAAAGGGGTCCTTAAAGCTGTAGTTAAAGTCCTTATTCTCTGTGAAGCACGTAAAATTTTCACCGAAAGCCAGATAAATTTTTCGAATGGTTTCCAGGTGTCAGTCTCTAACAGCTTCTGAAAAAATTCTGATGGAAAAAAGTCCTTTTCATTCCGCCATTTCCAGACAATGAAAATCCGACGAGGGGGCGGGACCACTCCTTCCAAAGGCATGCTCACAGGCGAATGACATCACCGACAGGCGTGGAAAAACTCACGTATGCACACGAGGGTTCAAGCATGTCTGACGTAAAAACATATGAATGAAATCCATATAGTTTTAAAAAAAAATAAAAAGGACCGTTACTTTATGGACACACCACGTATAATTGTTTTTTATGTTCAAATGTGCATATATTTGCTTAATGTGAATTTTATATATACATTTTTAAACTAATCAACAATGTTTTGAAGCAACTAAAATGTTCATACAATTAATATTTATAAATAGTTAAATCTAACACCATAAAAATTCAGCTTGGGTTTTGAAGGAAACATAAATATGTTTTAGCAGAAATGCATTATCGTGTATTAACTATATATTCTTGGGTAATAGGCTAAAGTGTGCCTCATTTTTTTGTACAGTCAAATATACAAAAAATTCTAGTCTGATAATTGATTGAACATTATCAACAAATGTAAATTATTACATGACAGCTAATATACACTTTATAGAAAACATTTCACTCATAAATAATACAACTTAGTGAGTGACACACAATATAATTAATAAATATAATGCTTTGAGGCATTATATTTATTAATTATATTGAGTGTGCCATTTATAGGATTGTATATTTAAATATTCTAATTGCCCATTTGGTTTTTAACTGAACGTTATCATTAGGTACATTCAAAAGGCCTGTGGACTGTTACATATACAGCTAATATGAGTTGTATAAAATATATATATATATATCAACCTCACAATATTACCGGTACACATATGTAATTGATATTATTGATATTATTATCATCGTCATTATCGTCCGACCCTGATGGTCTGCGGGGCTGTGGCAGGGAAAGCTGGGAGTCTGGAGGAGAGTGCAAATCAGCCGATTTGTAAGTGACGACGGTGCACTGTGATCAGACACAAAGTATGGATTTTCCCCTAAGTTGTTCCTGGATGCATTAAATTCCTCCAGGAAGAGGAGAAGAGGTTAGTCAAAGATAACATATTTTGATTGGACACCAAGTGTGGACTTTCCGCAAAGGTGATCCTGGAGGCATTAAATTCCTCAGGGGAGGAGCACAGGCCCCCAGAATGACATGCGCCTGGCCGTGGGTGAGCCCCTCTGAGTCCTTGAGGGGTCAGTGGGGCTGTGGGAAGGAAAGGTGGGACTCTGGAGGGGGATGGGTGTTGTGTGGGCCGCTGAAGAGGAGGTACTGCTGGCCCACCACCACCAGAGGGCGCCCTGCCTGGAGTGCGGGCTCCAGGCACCAGAGGGCGCTGCCGCATCATGGGCGTAGCCTGGGTGACAGCTGTCACCCATCACCAGACACAGCTGTTCTACTCAGCACCGAGGTATATCAGGAGGACGGCGTCTCCACCTCAGTGCCGAGATATCGCCTAAGACCAAGGTAGTATTCTCTGCAGTTATACATTGCATCATCAGCTAAGACTGTTGAAACCTTTTTTCAGGACTGGTGACTACTGAAGACCTCATTCTTTGGAGAAGTACTCACCTTCCTGCTATACTTTGCCAAGAGGTGGAGGCGGCTTCTCCCCTCTCTGTTACTGGGTGCGTTCATCCACTCCTGTGTGTTGTTGCTCTCTCCTGCCAGCAGTACCGGATCCGACGAGCGGAGGCAGTGGCCACCTGGGAATTCGGGACTTGGCGGTTCCAGTATTTCCGGGGTTCGGTGGCAGAGGAGATCTGGGTGGTTCCGGTTTGACTGAGACAGACGTCTCCTACCTTCGAGCCTGCCCACACGACACCAGCGGATTCGACCCCAAATTGTGTTTGTTGTATTACTCGTGCTTGTTTCAGTAGTAAATCTTGTTATTTACTCTCTCCATTGTCCGTTCATTGCGCCCCCTGTTGTGGGTCCGTGTTCCTACACTTTCACAACATGGGGTGCAAATTGTCCGATTTGTAAATGATGATGGTGTACTGTGATCAGACACAAAGTGTGGATTTTCCTCTAAGGTATTCCTGGAGGTGTTCCTGAAACATAAGACCACAAATCATGAAGAAATTCACGTTTTGTGAGATGTACGTTCACGTTTCGTGACGTATGTTTTCAGTATTCACGTTTTGCAATTCACGGCTTGCGGATAATTCATGATTTGCAGCAGATTCACATTCTGGGGTCAAAAGCCTACAATAGCTTCCTTTCGGTATTTGTCACCCCACAATCAAATGACACTTTCCACTGACCCAGCAACAACCAAACTGCAGGGATTGTATTAGAGGTTTGGGCCAGTGAGACACACTAGGTTTTGAAAATGTGAGTCCCAAGGCCCAGCACAGAGTCCCAGTACCTCGAGATAGCACACCTGCCTCACACGAGCACCAAATTCATTCCACAGAGCTGCTAATTTCAGGACACGATCACATGAGCATGTGATCCGACCTACTGTTGAGATCTGTGCGCACGTTGGTGGATCCACCTGCTCTGGTTCCTCGTCCAGAACAAAAGACTCATCAGAATCCTCACTATCTGGTTCAGATTGATGGCGCGTGCCGTCTTGCTCCAATTAAAAAAAAAAATGCTGGTGTGCCGTGGTGGTTGCTATTTTGCTGTATTACGTTACTAAGCCATATATATTGATTTATAACAGAAAACTGTCAAAAGGGGGAATAAATATAAGTGTAAAGATGATTGAATATATCAGAGCAGTAAATTGATCAGTCTGTGTGAACGCCGCACATTGACTCCCCACGTGCGGTTATTTCCACCAGCTGCAGCTGATCCACAACGTGAATTCTGCCTTCCAGAACAGCTGTTATATAATCATCTGAATCATCTACCTGTTGCCACATGTACATAAGGGCTGGATTGTCATTCCTGCACTCATATTGTTATATTTAATAAAAAATAATAAGCAACGCTGCTTTCAAGTACTATCGGAAATTACATGACCTTTTTGTCCTTTCAAATTTAGCAGTTGCTTGTGGCAGGACCGTGGTTTTCACTTTATTTTTGGTAAAATAATTCATTGTATCGACACAAAAGATTCATTCTGGCCTATATAAGGTGTCTGAGCCCAGTGAAACTGATGCCCCACCCAGATAAAAAAGCTAACAGAGTTTGCCCTGCAGTTTCTGAAGGTACACAAATGCAGCAGCACTAGTAGCAGTGCTCACAAACCGTGGTGGTGTGGCACTGTATGAAAACATTCAGCTGATCAAATGAAGTTGAACTAAACGCTAACATTACAAAAACAAAGCAAATGATAAAAAGATCGAGAACTACAGTAAAACAAAATATGGATGAATTGAGGCTTTCAGCGGCATTCGTTTAAATTTTTCAACAGTTTAAAAATCCTGATGAAGCACCAGCTGCAGGAATGAAGCTGTGCAAAGGTTAAACGATGCCAACAAAAGTCAACAAAAGTCCAGATTTCTTGTTTCGTTTGGGCATCGTTACCCTTCCTTAACTGCCGTGTGACCGGGCCTTAAGAAAGGTGGTTGTTGTGTGGGCCGCCAGAAGAGGAGGTACTGCTGGCCCACCACCAGAGGGCGCCCTGCCTGAAGTGCGGGCTTCAGGCACGAGAGGGCGCTGCCACCACGGACACAGCCGGGGGTGACAGCTGTCACTCATTATCTCCTGACAGCTGTCACCCATCTACACTTCATCATACTACTCCATAAAACCCGGACGTCATCTCCACCTCATTGCTGAGATATCATCTACCTGTGAAGGTAATTTCTCTGCTAAACTGAAAACACTGACTAATAGTCTGAACTTCTTTGCAGCTGTTTTCCTGTAAGTGTTTCCTTATCTGTGGGATTGGCGTTTGGTGTGATCAGCGACGGCTTCGCTTCACACTCCAACCAGATAAGTGGTTAACAGAAGCTGCACGAGTGTGTGATTAGAGGTGGAGGTGACTTTCCACCTTCTGACTGTTTTTGTTACTGGGTGTGCACACACCCACATCTCACTGTTTGTGCTCCTCACCAGCAGTACCAGATCCGACAGTCGGGGACGGTGATCACCTGGGAATTCGGGACTTGGCGGCTCCAGTATTCACCAGGTTCGGTGGCGGCGGAAATCGTGTGGTTCCGGCTCTTCTCAGGACAGATGTCTTCTATCCTCGAGCCTGCCCACACGTCACCTTTGGGTATTGACTGTTATCAGATTCTGAGATTGTCTGTATAGTCGTTGTGCACATTCACAACATTAAATTGTTACCTTTTGGCTCATCTATTGACCGTTCATTTGCGCCCCCTGTTGTGGGTCCGTGTCACTACACTTTCCCCAACAGTGGTGTGGCAAATGATGCCATAACAGCAAAATGTGTCTAAGATGATGTAGTTTTATATTTGAAGATGGTATTGTAAACAAGAGTGAATCCACGACACCGCAGGGTTATTGAAATGAAACAGCCATTGGATCTAGTTATTCTTTTTGCACATTCAAAATTGACTGAAAATTTGTTAAACTGAAGGAGAATCAAATAAATAATTCCAGATTCATGGTATTTTTTGTAAAAGCTACAACTTGAGCCAACTGAATTTTATGATGTGCCCTTCATATTTCACAAATTTGTTGTATTTCTTGTCAACAGTGATATATTAAATAATGTTTAAAATGTTAAAAACTAATATTGGATGGGTATATAGTATTTGCTGCTGTGTTCAAAATCTACAGACAGTAGCTTTAATCTGTGAGCGGCAGAGAGCGGTGTCCAGGGGTGCCATCAGGGATTTTTGGATCCCATGAAAAGAAATCTTACTGGCCTGCATTCATTTATATAGAGCCAAATCACAACAGAGTTGCCTCAAGGAGCTTCACACAAGGTCTAACCTTACTTGTATGAAGCACAAGTGATTTATTCCTTCATAGTTTCTAGACAAAGGCTAGTTTGCTGTTCCATGTTGTCCACTCTAGTGGCTTTTCCAGATCTATGCTCAAACACACAGCAGGTTGATCCCGCCTCCTGCAGAAAAAAAGACAGAAGAGCTGACAGCAGCGAGAAGACTCAAACAAAATGGAGACAACATTATTTTAAAAACCAATCTTTGAATGTTTTTAATGCACAGGGGTCCCCGCACATTGTCAAATGCATCTGACTCCCAGGAAGTGTGCATTTGTGCGTCGCAGGAGTGATGCACATTCTGCATCCCAGGGACATGGTACATTTTATTTACTGTGTCCAGCCTGGTTTGATTTTGCATCAGGACAGGGCATCAGCAAACCCTGAAACTGGTTACATGCATCCAGACTTTTGTACCGAGCCCCTGTGATGTATAGGGGCTAGGTGAAAATAATAAATCATTCACGATGTCCATGTGCAAAAAACTAGGCAGTGAACTCTCACACTCCGACCACACGATGGCATTTCATAGGGATCTTCACCACTAATTCATTTCATCTTCATCTCCTATCGTGACCGTGCTTCAGTGCTTAGTTCATTTCTATATCTCACAGCTGTCTTGCAAAGAGTAAAACATGAGTAGAACGTTCACTTACGCAATCTCATGTACTCACCATTGAGTCTGTGATAGCCAAACACCTAAGTCACACACATAATGCCGACATCAATGAAAACACTTTATTGGGACCTACGTGAACACACTAGACACTCTCCAGTGATTCAACACCAGATTACAGCCCACTGTCCCCCTGAAATCACATTTTTACAATGACAGAAAAAAGGACACCTTTTCGATATTTATTTTGCTCAGACAGCCTGGTTACTCTGACATCATATGTCAGTTTTAGCAGTACCAGATGTCATATACCAGAAATGGGTACATGTTCATTTAATTTAAAGGAATGACATACTGCAGAAGTAAAGAATCAGCTGACAGGCGGGACAGAAGTGGAGGGTTTTCAACTACAACCCGCAAACTTACTGTGTCTTACAGGTGTGAATGATTCCTGAGGAAGAGCTCAGCCAAAATGAAAGCAAACTAGGGGTCAGGCCAGCCGGCCAACCCTAACATGATGTCCTCCAATGTCAAATTACTTTCTGATCATGCAGTTAATGCTTGGATGACACTTCAGATAATCGGTTAAACTGAGGATCAGTTCAGCAGAGCTCAAGACTCCAACCACTTGGGAAAGCTGAGCTCTGACAAACACCTACTTTATCTGCCAAGACAACATCAGCATTAGCAAATGTGCGGGGGCACATATGGAATTATTTATACTGTCAGTTGCCTTATAAGGAACAAAATACTTTCCTAAAACTTCAAATACAATTCCAAACAGCACATGTAATTTACAAACCAACAATCATTTCTCAAGAAGCGAGGATAATTGCTGCCAGGTCCTGACAGGGGTCAGCGCAGATTTATTACCTCCGCCAAAGAAGTTGGAGGAGGTTATGTTTTCACCTCCGTTTGTTAGTTTGTTAGTAAACCAAAGATCACCTGGTGGCAAAAAGTAGTAGTACAGCTTTAACTTAAAAACGGTCAATTGGAGACATAAAGAACCTGCTTCATTTAATGACCAGTGTGAGGAGCTCAGCGCTCCCTTCTGAGCACTCTCCCTGCTTTTACTGCGCATGCATCATTTCGGAGCGTCAGCAGTGATTAACATATTATCGCCTTGATTCTGCTTAAAACTGACTTTAAAATGATTTAAGAACATTTACATTGTCATCTGATGGTTAATAATCATATTATTTTTTCCCTTTGATCGCTTTGGGTGTAGAGAGTCAGACTCAGAGAGTCAGACTCAGACGCACTGATGTGGCACTCTGATCGCTCCTGTCTTTTATTATGAAATAAAGCTGAATTTATGTGGAAATGATTGTTGTACAAAAGCTTCAGACATCTGTCAGTGAGATATCTATATCCCCCGCACATTTTTATTTGTGGGGGGTGTATTAGTGTGAAATGGGACATACATAGAACTTTTCCCTCAGGTCTGAATGTCTCAGCCACATCATTTACTTTTTAAAAGTACAGTCTTAATTGCTTCTTTACATATGTACTTTCTGAACTATCTTTGGGTATTTGGCCATTTAAAATGAGCTTAAATAAGCATAACACGTCTTTCTAAATAGATGACACTGGCAATATTATGACAACTTACAATAAAGACAAAAAACAAAAATCTGACACCTGTCCTTCCTTGTGAAATGCAACTCTTATGAATTCAGTTCAACTAGATCAACAATATCAATCATTTAGGCAGAGTGTAACAATGGTGAAAAGTGTGACTACAGTGAAGAGTGTGACGATAGTGAAGAATGTGACTACAGTGAAGAGTGTGACGACAGTGAAGAGTGTGACGACAGTGAAGAGTGTGACGACAGTGAAGAGTGTGACTACAGTGAAGAGTGTGACGACAGTGAAGTGTGTGACGACAGTGAAGAGTGTGACGACAGTGAAGAGTGTGACGACAGTGAAGAGTGTGATGACAGTGAAGTGTGTGACGACAGTGAAGAGTGTGACGACAGTGAAGAGTGTGACGACAGTGAAGAATGTGACTACAGTGAAGAGTGTGACGACAGTGAAGTGTGTGACGACAGTGAAGAGTGTGACGACAGTGAAGAGTGTGACGACAGTGAAGAATGTGACTACAGTGAAGAGTGTGACGATAGTGAAGAAGTCTTTACAATAAAGACAAAAAACAAAAATCTGACACCTGTCCTTCCTTGTGAAATGCAACTCTTATGAATTCAGTTCAACTAGATCAACAATATCAATCATTTAGGCAGAGTGTAACAATGGTGAAAAGTGTGACTACAGTGAAGAGTGTGACGATAGTGAAGAATGTGACTACAGTGAAGAGTGTGACGACAGTGAAGAGTGTGACGACAGTGAAGAGTGTGACGACAGTGAAGAGTGTGACGATAGTGAAGAATGTGACTACAGTGAAGAGTGTGACGACAGTGAAGAGTGTGACGACAGTGAAGTGTGTGACAACAGTGAAGAGTGTGACGACAGTGAAGTGTGTGACAACAGTGAAGTGTGTGACAACAGTGAAGAGTGTGACGATAGTGAAGAATGTGACTACAGTGAAGAGTGTGACGACAGTGAAGAGTGTGACGACAGTGAAGTGTGTGACAACAGTGAAGAGTGTGACAATAGTGAAGAATGTGACTACAGTGAAGAGTGTGACGACAGTGAAGAGTGTGACGATAGTGAAAAGTGTGACGACAGTGAAGAGTGTGACGACAGTGAAGTGTGTGACAACAGTGAAGAGTGTGACGACAGTGAAGTGTGTGACAACAGTGAAGAGTGTGACGACAGTGAAGTGTGTGACAACAGTGAAGAGTGTGACTACAGTGAAGAGTGTGACGACAGTGAAAAGTGTGACGACAGTGAAGAGTGTGACGACAGTGAAGAGTGTGACGACAGTGAAAAGTGTGACGACAGTGAAGAGTGTGACAACAGTGAAGTGTGACTATAGTAAAGCGTGTAACTATAGTGAAGAATGTGACTACAGTGAAGAGTGTGACTATAGTAAAGCGTGTAACTATAGTGAAGAATGTGACTACAGTGAAGAGTGTGACGACAGTGAAGAGTGTGACGACAGTGAAGAGTGTGACTATAGTAAAGCGTGTAACTATAGTGAAGAGTGTGACGACAGTGAAGAGTGTGACAACAGTGAAGAGTGTGACGATAGTGAAGAATGTGACTACAGTGAAGAGTGTGACGACAGTGAAGAGTGTGACGATAGTGAAGAATGTGACTACAGTGAAGAGTGTGACGACAGTGAAGAGTGTGACGACAGTGAAGAGTGTGACGACAGTGAAGTGTGTGACAACAGTGAAGTGTGACTATAGTAAAGCGTGTAACTATAGTGAAGAATGTGACTACAGTGAAGAGTGTGACTATAGTAAAGCGTGTAACTATAGTGAAGAATGTGACTACAGTGAAGAGTGTGACGACAGTGAAGAGTGTGACGACAGTGAAGAGTGTGACGACAGTGAAGAGTGTGACTATAGTAAAGCATGTAACTATAGTGAAGAGTGTGACGACAGTGAAGAGTGTGACTATAGTAAAGCGTGTAACTATAGTGAAGAGTGTGACGACAGTGAAGAGTGTGACTATAGTAAAGAGTGTAACTATAGTGAAGAGTGTGACGACAGTGAAGAGTGTGACTATAGTAAAGAGTGTGACGACAGTGAAGAGTGTGACGACAGTCTGCTGGGGGGTTCCCATGATGCACTGTTTCTTTCTCTTTTTGCTCTGTATGCACCACTCTGCATTTAATCATTAGTGATCGATCTCTGCTCCCCTCCACAGCATGTCTTTTTCCTGGTTCTCTCCCTCAGCCCCAACCAGTCCCAGCAGAAGACTGCCCCTCCCTGAGCCTGGTTCTGCTGGAGGTTTCTTCCTGTTAAAAGGGAGTTTTTCCTTCCCACTGTAGCCAAGTGCTTGCTCACAGGGGGTCGTTTTGACCGTTGGGGTTTTACATAATTATTGTATGGCCTTGCCTTACAATATAAAGCGCCTTGGGGCAACTGTTTGTTGTGATTTGGCGCTATATAAAAAATTGATTGATCGATTGATTGACAGTGAAGAGTGTGACTATAGTAAAGAGTGTGACGACAGTGAAGAGTGTGATGACAGTGAAGAGTGTGACTATAGTAAAGAGTGTGACGACAGTGAAGAGGGTGACTATAGTAAAGCGTGCAACTATAGTGAAGAGTGTGACGACAGTGAAGAGTGTGACGACAGTGAAGAGTGTGACTATAGTAAAGCGTGCAACTATAGTGAAGAGTGTGACGACAGTGAAGAGTGTGACTATAGTAAAGCGTGCAACTATAGTGAAGAGTGTGACGACAGTGAAGAGTGTGACGACAGTGAAGAGTGTGACTATAGTAAAGCGTGCAAATATAGTGAAGAGTGTGACGACAGTGAAGAGTGTGACGACAGTGAAGAGTGTGACTACAGTGAAGCTTGCAACTATAGTGAAGAGTGTGACGACAGTGAAGAGTGTGACTATAGTGAAGAGTGTGACAACAGTGAAGAGTGTGACAACAGTGAAGAATGTGACAACAGTGAAGAATGTGACAACAGTGAAGAGTGTGACTATAGTAAAGCGTGCAACTATAGTGAAGAGTGTGACTATAGTAAAGCGTGCAACTATAGTGAAGAGTGTGACGACAGTGAAGAGTGTGACGACAGTGAAGAGTGTGACAACAGTGAAGAGTGTGACTATAGTAAAGCGTGCAACTATAGTGAAGAGTGTGACAACAGTGAAGAGTGTGACGACAGTGAAGAGTGTGACGACAGTGAAGAGTGTGACTATCAATCAATCAATCAATCAACTTTTTTCTTATATAGCGCCAAATCACAACAAACAGTTGCCCCAAGGCGCTCCATATTGCAAGGCAAGGCCATACAATAACCATGAAAAACCCCAACGGTCAAAACGACCCCCTATGAGCAAGCACTTGGCCACAGTGGGAAGGAAAAACTCCCTTTTAACAGGAAGAAACCTCCAGCAGAACCAGGCTCAGGGAGGGGCAGTCTTCTGCTGAGACTGGTTGGGGCTGAGGGAAAGAACCAGGAAAAAGACATGCCGAGAAGGGGGGCAGAGATCGATCACTAATGATTAAATGCAGAGTGATGCATACGGAGCAAAAAAAGAAAGAAACAGTGCATCATGGGAACCCCCCCACAGTCTACGTCTAAAGCAACATAACCAAGGGATGGTCCAGGGTCACCCGATCCAGCCCTAACTATAAGCCTTAGCGAAAAGGAAAGTTTTAAGCCTAATCTTAAAAGTAGAGAAGGTATCTGTCTCCCTGATCTGAATTGGGAGCTGGTTCCACAGGAGAGGAGCCTGAAAGCTGAAGGCTCTGCCTCCCATTCTACTCTTACAAACCCTAGGAACTACAAGTAAGCCCGCAGTCTGAGAGCGAAGCACTCTATTGGGGTAATATGGTACTACGAGGTCCCTAAGATAAGATGGGACCTGATTATTCAAAACCTTATAAGTAAGAAGAAGAATTTTAAATTCTATTCTAGAATTAACAGGAAGCCAATGAAGAGAGGCCAACACGGGTGAGATATGCTCTCTCCTGCTAGTCCCCGTCAGTACTCTAGCTGCAGCATTCTGAACCAACTGAAGGCTTTTTAGGGAACTTTTAGGACAACCTGATAATAATGAATTACAATAGTCCAGCCTAGAGGAAATAAATGCATGAATTAGTTTTTCAGCATCACTCTGAGACAAGACCTTTCTGATTTTAGAGATATTGCGTAAATGAAAAAAGGCAGTCCTACATATTTGTTTAATATGCGCTTTGAATGACATATCCTGATCAAAAATAACTCCAAGATTTCTCACAGTATTACCAGAGATCAGGGAAATGCCATCCAGAGTAACGATCTGGTTAGACACCATGCTTCCAAGATTTGTGGGGCCAAGTACAATAACTTCAGTTTTATCTGAGTTTAAAAGCAGGAAATTAGAGGTCATCCATGTCTTTATGTCTGTAAGACAATCCTGCAGTTTAGCTAATTGGTGTGTATCCTCTGGCTTCATGGATAGATAAAGCTGGGTATCATCTGCGTAACAATGAAAATTTAAGCAATACCGTCTAATAATACTGCCCAAGGGAAGCATGTATAAAGTGAATAAAATTGGTCCTAGCACAGAACCTTGTGGAACTCCATAATTAACTTTAGTCTGTGAAGAAGATTCCCCATTTACATGAACAAACTGTAATCTATTAGACAAATATGATTCAAACCACCACCAGACTACAGTGAAGCTTGCAACTATAGTGAAGAGTGTGACGACAGTGAAGTGTGACTATAGTGAAGAGTGTGACGACAGTGAAGAGTGTGACAACAGTGAAGAGTGTGACTATAGTGAAGAGTGTGACGACAGTGAAGAGTGTGACGACAGTGAAGAGTGTGACGACAGTGAAGAGTGTGACTATAGTAAAGCGTGCAACTATAGTGAAGAGTGTGACGACAGTGAAGAGTGTGACACCAGTGAAGAGTGTGACGACAGTGAAGAGTGTGACGACAGTGAAGAGTGTGACTATAGTAAAGCGTGCAACTATAGTGAAGAGTGTGACGACAGTGAAGTGTGACTATAGTAAAGCGTGTAACTATAGTGAAGAGTGCGACTATAGTGAAGAGTGTGACTATAGAACAGATTGTGACGACAGTGAAGAGTGTGACGACAGTGAAGTGTGACTATAGTAAAGCGTGTAACTATAGTGAAGAGTGCGACTATAGTGAAGAGTGTGACTATAGAACAGATTGTGACGACAGTGAAGAGTGTGACGACAGTGAAGAGTGTGACTATAGTACAGAGTGTGACGACAGTACAGACTGTGACTATAGTACAGAGTGTGACTATAGTACAGAGTGTGACGACAGTGAAGAGTGTGACTATAATACAGAGTGTGACTATATTGAAGAGTGTGACTATAGTACAGAGTGTAACTATATTGAAGAGTGTGACTATAGTGAAGAGTGTGTTGACAGAAGAGTGTGACGACAGTACAGAGTGTGATGACAATTAGAAATGGTATAGAGTACAAAATCAGTCGATATGCAGACGATGTATTGCTAACATTTCTAAATCCAAGCTCTGTGAACCTTTGCTAATGAAGAGTGTGACGACAGTGAAGAGTGTGACTATAGTAAAGCGTGTAACTATAGTGAAGAGTGTGACTATAGTGAAGAGTGTGACGACAGTGAAGAGTGTGACTATAGTGAAGAGTGTAACGACAGTGAAGAGTGTGACTATAATACAGAGTGTGACTATATTGAAGAGTGTGACTATAGTGAAGAGTGTGTTGATAGTGAAGAGTGTGACTACAGAAAAGAGTGTGACTATATTGAAGAGTGTGACTATAATACAGAATCTGACAATAGTGAAGAGTGTAACTATCGTGAAGATTGTGACTATAACCCCAACGAGGCTGCCGTCAGGGATGTCCCCTTAGCCCCTTTTTATATTTAGTTTGCTTATTGAACCTTTAGCCTAAATGATCAAGCATGAAAGGGACTTAAAGGTATAATTAGAAATGGTATAGAGTACAAAATCGGTCGATATGCAGACGATGTATTGGTCACATTTCTAAATCCAAGCTCTGTGTACCTTTGCTAATGAAGAATGTGACTACAGTGAAGAGTGTGACGACAGTGAAGAGTGTGACTACAGTTGATGAACACCGAGCACCGACAGAGAGTTTTCCAGCAGCAGCAGCCGCGGAGCTGACGGGCCTTGAAGGCGGGCTGACGAGCGCCGACGGAGGGTTTTCCAGCAGCAGCAGCCGCGGAGCTGACGGACCTCGAAGTTGGGCTGACGAGCGCCAACGGAGGGTTTTCCAGCAGCAGCAGCCGCTGAGCTGACAGGCCTCGAAGGCGGGCTGATGAGCGCCGACGGAGGGTTTTCCAGCAGCAGCAGCAGCCGCGGAGCTGACGGGCCTCGAAGGAGGCTGACGAGCGCCGACGGAGGGTTTTCCAGCAGCAGCAGTCGCGGAGCGACGGGCCTCGAAGGCGGGCTGATGAGCGCCGACGGAGGGTGTTCCAGCAGCAGCAGCCGCGGAGCTGACGGGCCTCGAAGGTGGGCTGACGAGGGCCGACGGACGGTTTTCCAGCAGCAGTATCCACGGAACTGACGGGCCTCGAAGGCGGGCTGATGAGCGCCGATGGAGGGTTTTCCAGCAGCAGCAGCCGCGGAGCTGACGGGCCTCGAAGGCGGGCTGAACCCCCCCGTCAGTTGGTGTAGTTACTGCCCATAAGGTACAACCTTTTTTTCCTAATTGTACAAAATGCCAAAAAAAAGCCTTAAGTAGTGAAGATCTGGATGAGATCAAACTCTCCCTGATTTTCATGTCAGATAACTCAGTGGAGTGGTTAAAAAGCAAACCGAACTGCTTGGTTTATTGAAGGAGGTTCGTGATCTCAAAAAAATCTTGTAAGA
This sequence comes from Thalassophryne amazonica, assembly GCF_902500255.1. Classification (NCBI taxonomy): domain Eukaryota; kingdom Metazoa; phylum Chordata; class Actinopteri; order Batrachoidiformes; family Batrachoididae; genus Thalassophryne; species Thalassophryne amazonica. Next base: position 112,046,810 of record NC_047112.1, read on the forward strand.
GAAAGATAATAAAATCAGATCATTGGAAAATCATGTGGATGACCTTGAGCAACAAATGAGGATGGAGGAAGTAATTGTTTCGGGACTGAACATTAAGCATCGGACATACGCTCGGGCCACTGCTGTGGGCAGCGGTGCCGATGAAGCAGATGACACGCGAGAAGAAACTCAATCCCTGGAGCAACAGGATGTTCAGTTTTTTTCTTCCAACGATATCCACATTAATAGTACTGATATTGCCGATTGCCATTCAGTTGCAAGAAGAGACAAAAAGGCGAAACTGGTGATCAACATCTGGTTTGTAAATAGAAAGTTTAAGAATGAATTGTTAAGGCAAACAAAAAAGTTGAAAGGAACCGAGGTGTATGTGAACGAACATTTGACAAAGAAAATTGCGGAGATTGCAAGACAAGCCAGAGTCCTTCGCAAGCAGAAAAAAATTCAAGCGACATGGACCAGGAACTGTAAAGTGTGGATCAAACTAAATGGAACTCTGGAGGAAGCGAAGGCCATAATGATAAGAGAGCTTGTGGATTTGGATAAATTTAAATGATTGCTCCTTTTGGATGAACATGTTCCTTATTGTTTCAATATTGTTTATTTGATGGGATTTTGGTATGTTTTTGTTTCGTTTTCCTTTTTTGTTATGAGACAATTCTTGACTAAATCCATATCACATACTGGTTTAGATGAAATTGCCATATCATATTTAGCCGCATTTTTGGTTTGTCGATTACAACCCTTTTATGATGTCAATTGATTCTTTTCAACTTGCTTCTGCACAGGAGCTTGATCTAAAAGTGTTTGATTACTCTGAACACAAATCTCCTAGCATTGATTACAATATAGATCCGGATTGTTTTTTTTCTCAAAAATACTACTCACCGAGGAACAACTTAAGGACTGTTCCATGATAAACGGTTCTTTCTGCATTATACATTTTAATAGTAGAAGTCTTCCTATGAATTTGCCCAAAATTCAGGATTGTTTAAAAAGTGTCAATAACCCCTTTTCTGTCATTGCGGTTACAGAGACATGGTTGTCGTCAGTTCTAGTTATCAGTGTGAAATTGTCAATAATATGTCTTTTTCTTTTGAGTAAAAACAGCAAATTCAATTGTTCCTTCCAAAACGTGCTCCTTGAATTACAGCAAAACAATAAAAACAGTTCATGATTCAATGTTTATTAGAGGAATGGATGAAAAAGAAATTATTGATATAGTTCACAAACTTAAAGGGAAAAAATCAACTGATAGTGACCGTTTTGATATGTTTTTAGTTAAAAATATTATTGATTGCATTGTTAAGCCTTTAACATACAGCTGTAATTTGTCATTAATGACTGGGAAATTTTCTTTCAAAATGAAAATAGCTAAAGTGATCCCATTGTTCAAATCTGGTGACAAGCATGTCTTCTGCAATTATAGGCCAATCTCCCTCTTACCACAATTTTCCAAAATTCTGGAAAAGGTATTTGAAATTATACTCAACAAAAATATAAACGCAACACTTTTGGTTTTGCTCCCATTTTGTATGAGATGAACTCAAAGATCTAAAACTTTTTCCACATACACAATATCACCATTTCCCTCAAATATTGTTCACAAACCAGTCGAAATCTGTGATAGTGAGCACTTCTCCTTTGCTGAGATAATCCATCCCACCTCACAGGTGTGCCATACCAAGATGCTGATTAGACACCATGATTAGTGCACAGTTGTGCCTTAGACTGCCCACAATAAAAGGCCACTCTGAAAGGTGCAGTTTTGTTTTATTGGGGGGGGATACCAGTCAGTATCTGGTGTGACCACCATTTGCCTCATGCAGTGCAACACATCTCCTTCGCATCATCCGTGAAGAGAACACCTCTCCAACGTGCCAAACGCCAGCGAATGTGAGCATTTGCCCACTCAAGTCGGTTACGACGACAAACTGGAGTCAGGTCGAGACCCCGATGAGGATGACGAGCATGCAGATGAGCTTCCTTGAGACGGTTTCTGACAGTTTGTGCAGAAATTCTTTGGTTATGCAAACCGATTGTTCCAGCAGCTGTCCGAGTGGCTGGTCTCAGACGATCTTGGAGGTGAACATGCTGGATGTGGAGGTCCTGGGCTGGTGTGGTTACACGTGGTATGCGGTTGTGAGGCTGGTTGGATGTACTGCCAAATTCTCTGAAACGACTTTGGAGACGGCTTATGGTAGAGACATGAACATTCAATACACGAGCAACAGCTCTGGTTGACATTCCTGCTGTCAGCATGCCAACTGCACGCTCCCTCAAATCTTGCGACATCTGTGGCATTGTGCTGTGTGATAAAACTGCACCTTTCAGAGTGGCCTTTTATTGTGGGCAGTCTAAGGCACAACTGTGCACTAATCATGGTGTCTAATCAGCATCTTGGTATGGCACACCTGTGAGGTGGGATGGATTATCTCAGCAAAGGAGAAGTGCTCACTATCACAGATTTCGACTGGTTTGTGAACAATATTTGAGGGAAATGGTGATATTGTGTATGTGGAAAAAGTTTTAGATCTTTGAGTTCATCTCATACAAAATGGGAGCAAAACCAAAAGTGTTGCGTTTATATTTTTGTTGAGTATAGGTTAAACGATTTTTTAAACTAAACATCATATCCTTAGCGAGCAGCAATACAATTTTAGAAAGAATCGCACTACTTCGCTGGCTGTGATGGATTTCGTTGAACAAATTACCAACGCGATTGAAAATAAGCAATATACTGTAGGGTTTTTTTTTTTTTTTATTTACAGAAAGCATTTGATACTATAGATCATACCTTGCTATTGGACAAATTACAGAAGTATGGTATCAGGGGATTGGCACACATTCTGAGTTTTTGAAGATTATTTGTGGGGTGCCCCAGGGTTCAGTCCTTGGGCCACTGTTGTTCCTTTTGTATATAAATGATATATGTTTGGTTTCTCAGTATGTAAGTTGAATTTTATTTGCGGACGATACGACTGTGTTTTGTAGTGGGGATCATTTGGGACAGCTCCTGGACAATATGGAGAACAAATTACATAAATTTAAAAAATGGTTTGATTTAAATAAATTATCGCTCCATTTTGGTAAAACTAAGTGTATGATATTTGGGAATAAGTCTAGGAATTTAAGCAAAAAACTATTATTACATGATATTGAAATTGTAACAGATACAAAATTTCTTGGTGTTCATATTGATGATAGATTAAGCTGGAAAACACATTAATTATGTTAAAACTAAAATGTCAAAAGACATTGCAATTCTGCACAAAGCCCAGGACTTCCTCACCCAACATGCACTGACCACTTTATATCATGCATTACTTATTCCATATATGACATATTGTGTCGAGGTTTGGGTAAATACATACAGAACTAATACTAAACCAGTTTTTCTGTTGCAAAAGAAAGCTATAAGAATTATCAGTAATAAACCATATCGAGAGCCAACAAATTCGTTATTTGCTTGTCTGCAAATTTTAAAATTCTGGGACTTGGTTTATTATATTACAATACAGATATGTATAAAGTTAAAAATAAGCTTGTGCCTCTACATGTCCAGAATCTGTTTAAAATGAGAGACTCCAGCTACAGTTTGAGAGGAACATTATTATTTGAGAAATTGAAGATCCGTACTAATGTTAAAAGTCATTGTGTTTCCGTCAGGGGTGTTAATATTTGGAATAATTCTCCTGATAATATTAAAATACTTGGTACATTGGTTGGTTTTAAAAGGCTTTACAAAAATAATATATTTACCCGTTATACATTGAAGGATTAGGTTTACATTTTGTCACTGTTCACTATTACTTATTTTGTGATTAAGTTAAATTGTTTATGCACTTTTTTTCTTTTCTCTCTTTTCTTGTACAGCTATTATGACCATATGTGTAGGTGTATATATATATATATATATATATATATATATATATATATATATATATGTGTGTTACAAATGATTACAAATGATCTTCTTATGGCTTCGGACAGTGGACTTATCTCTGTGCTTGTTCTGTTGGACCTCAGTGCTGCTTTTGATACTGTTGACCATAAAATTTTATTACAGAGATTAGAGCATGTCATAGGTATTAAAGGCACTGCGCTGCGATGGTTTGAATCATATTTGTCTAATAGATTACAGTTTGTTCATGTAAATGGGGAATTTTCTTCACAGACTAAAGTTAATTATGGAGTTCCACAAGGTTCTGTGCTAGGACCAATTTTATTCACTTTATACATGCTTCCCTTAGGCAGTATTATTAGACGGTATTGCTTAAATTTTCATTGTTATGCAGATGATACCCAGCTTTATCTATCCATGAAGCCAGAGGATACACACCAATTAGCTAAACTGCAGGATTGTCTTACAGACATAAAGACATGGATGACCTCTAATTCCCTGCTTTTAAACTCAGATAAAACTGAAGTTATTGTACTTGGCCCCACAAATCTTAGAAGCATGGTGTCTAACCAGATCGTTACTCTGGATGGCATTTTTCCCTGATCTCTAGTAATACTGTGAGAAATCTTGGAGTCATTTTTGATCAGGATATGTCATTCAAAGCGCATATTAAACAAATATGTAGGACTGCCTTTTTGCATTTACGCAATATCTCTAAAATCAGAAAGGTCTTGTCTCAGAGTGATGCTGAAAAACTAATTCATGCATTTATTTCCTCTAGGCTGGACTATTGTAATTCATTATTATCAGGTTGTCCTAAAAGTTCCCTAAAAAGCCTTCAGTTGGTTCAGAATGCTGCAGCTAGAGTACTGACGGGGACTAGCAGGAGAGAGCATATCTCACCCGTGTTGGCCTCTCTTCATTGGCTTCCTGTTAATTCTAGAATAGAATTTAAAATTCTTCTTCTTACTTATAAGGTTTTGAATAATCAGGTCCCATCTTATCTTAGGGACCTCGTAGTATCATATTACCCCATTAGAGCGCTTCGCTCTCAGACTGCGGGCTTACTTGTAGTTCCTAGGGTTTGTAAGAGTAGAATGGGAGGCAGAGCCTTCAGCTTTCAGGCTCCTCTCCTGTGGAACCAGCTCCCAATTCAGATCAGGGAGACAGATACCCTCTCTACTTTTAAGATTAGGCTTAAAACTTTCCTTTTCGCTAAGGCTTATAGTTAGGGCTGGATCGGGTGACCCTGGACCATCCCTTGGTTATGTTGCTTTAGACGTAGACTGTGGGGGGGTTCCCATGATGCACTGTTTCTTTCTCTTTTTGCTCCGTATGCATCACTCTGCATTTAATCATTAGTGATCGATCTCTGCCCCCCTTCTCGGCATGTCTTTTTCCTGGTTCTTTCCCTCAGCCCCAACCAGTCTCAGCAGAAGACTGCCCCTCCCTGAGCCTGGTTCTGCTGGAGGTTTCTTCCTGTTAAAAGGGAGTTTTTCCTTCCCACTGTGGCCAAGTGCTTGCTCATAGGGGGTCGTTTTGACCGTTGGGGTTTTTCATAATTATTGTATGGCCTTGCCTTACAATATGGAGCGCCTTGGGGCAACTGTTTGTTGTGATTTGGCGCTATATAAGAAAAAAGTTGATTGATTGATTGATGTGTGTATATGCATATATACATTCTTTATTTTTAATGGTATAAGGGGAGTGTGCTTATAAGCTTTGCTTCTGCCTTCACCCCTTCCGCCACACGGGTTTTCGTACATTGTTTCTTTTATGTTTTGTTATTGCCTTTGTTGTTGCTCAGCTGTGTGCCGGATAAATAAATACATTCAAATTTAAATTCAGTGAAGAGTGTGACGACAGTGAAGAGTGTGACTATAGTAAAGTGTGTAACTATAGTGAAGAGTGTGACTATAGTACAGAGTGTGACGATAGTGAAGAGTGTGACGACAGTGAAGAGTGTGACTATAGTAAAGTGTGTAACTATAGTGAAGAGTGTGACTATAGTACAGAGTGTGACTATAGTGAAGAGTGTGACTATAGTGAAGAGTGTGACTATAGTGAAGAGTGTGACGACAGTGAAGAGTGTGACTATAGTACAGAGTGTGACTATAGTGAAGAGTGTGACGACAGTGAAGAGTGTGACGACAGTGAAGAGTGTGACTATAGTACAGAGTGTGACTATAGTACAGAGTGTGACTATAGTACAGAGTGTGACTATAGTGAAGAGTGTGACTATAGTGAAGAGTGTGACTATAGTACAGAGTGTGACTATAGTACAGAGTGTGACGACAGTGAAGAGTGTGACTATAGTACAGAGTGTGACTATAGTACAGAGTGTGACTACAGTACAGAGTGTGACTATAGTGAAGAGTGTGACGACAGTGAAGAGTGACTATAGTGAAGAGTGTGACTATAGTGAAGAGTGTGACGACAGTGAAGAGTGTGACTATAGTACAGAGTGTGACTATAGTGAAGAGTGTGACGACAGTGAAGAGTGTGACGACAGTGAAGAGTGTGACTATAGTACAGAGTGTGACTGTAGTACAGAGTGTGACGATAGAGAAGAATGTGACTATAGTACAGAGTCTGACTATAGTGAAGAGTGTAACTATCGTGAAGATTGTGACTATAACCCCAACGAGGCTGCCGTCAGGGATGCCCCCTTAGCCCCCTTTTATATTTAGTTTGCTTATTGAAACTTTAGCCCAAATGATAAAGCAGGAAAGGGACTTAAAGGTATAATTAGAAATGGTATAGAGTACAAAATTGGTCGATATGCAGACAATGTATTGCTAAAATTTCTAAATCCAAGCTCTGTGTACCGTTGCTAATGAAGAATGTGACTACAGTGAAGAGTGTGACGACAGTGAAGAGTGTGACTATAGTAAAGCGTGTAATTATAGTGAAGAGTGTGAAGACAGTGAAGAGTGTGATTATAGTACAGAGTGTGACTATAGTGAAGAGTGTGACGACAGTGAAGAGTGTGACGACAGTGAAGAGTGTGACTATAGTAAAGCGTGTAATTATAGTGAAGAGTGTGAAGACAGTGAAGAGTGTGATTATAGTACAGAGTGTGACTATAGTGAAGAATGTGACTACAGTGAAGAGTGTGACAACAGTGAAGAGTGTGACTATAGTAAAGCGTGTAATTATAGTGAAGAGTGTGAAGACAGTGAAGAGTGTGATTATAGTACAGAGTGTGACTATAGTGAAGAATGTGACTACAGTGAAGAGTGTGACGACAGTGAAGAGTGTGACTATAGTAAAGCGTGTAATTATAGTGAAGAGTGTGAAGACAGTGAAGAGTGTGATTATAGTACAGAGTGTGACTATAGTGAAGAGTGTGACGACAGTGAAGAGTGTGACGACAGTGAAGAGTGTGATGACAGTGAAGTGTGTGACGACAGTGAAGAGTGTGACTATAGTAGAGTGTAACTACTGTATATTGAAGAGTGTGACTATAGTAAAGTGTGTAACTATAGTGAAGAGTGTGACTATAGTACAGAGTGTAACTACTGTATATTGAAGAGTGTGACTATAGTAAAGTGTGTAACTATAGTGAAGAGTGTGACTATAGTACAGAGTGTGACTATAGTGAAAAGTGTGACGATAGTGAAAAGTGTGACGACAGTGAAGAGTGTGACTATAGTACAGAGTGTGACTATAGTACAGAGTGTGACTATAGTACAGAGTGTGACTGTAGTACAGAGTGTGATGATAGTGAAGAATGTGACTATAGTACAGAGTCTGACTATAGTGAAGAGTGTAACTATCGTGAAGATTGTGACTATAACCCCAACGAGGCTGCTGTCAGGGATGCCCCCTTAGCCCCTTTTTATACTTAGTTTGCTTATTGAAGCTTTAGCCCAAATGATCAAGCAGGAAAGGGAACTTAAAGGTATAATTAGAAATGGCATAGAGTACAAAATCGGTCGATATGCGGATGATGTATTGCTAACATTTCTAAATCCAAGCTCTGTGTACCTTTGCTAATGAATACCCTTAAAAAGTTTGGATCTCTTTCTGGATATTCTCTCAGTGTCAACAAAACCCAAGCCCTTTTATTCAGTTTTATTCCAACTGCAGAATTAGTTAGAGAATATGATTTTAATTGGAACTTGCCGCATATCCAATATTTGGGGGTATTCATACCAAAGGATCTTACCTCTCTATGTACTATCAACTATGAAAATATAATAAAGCAAATTAACAGAGATATGGGCGGGTGGGTTTTGCTACCCCTGGCCATTGGTGAAAGAATTAGGTTTATTAAAATGGTAATTCTACCCAAATTATTGTATCTATTCAATGCAATACCTGTAGAGATTCCTTTGAAACAATTCTGAGAATGGGATAAATGTATATCCAGGTTTGTGTGGAAATTAAATAAGTCACAAATAAGGCCCCCAGAAGCCAACGGTTTCTAGATAAGCTCAGATGCATTCTGAGCATCCAGAACAGTAATTTTAATGTTTTGAGAAGACCATAAAGTGGACACCATTTGATTTATACAATCTGAAACTGTGGATATAAGTACTTTATTCTGAGAATAGCCAGCATTGATTTTATTAACATCCTGGTGTAAATAAGGTATCACCACATGTGTAGAACTCAGAAAGAATGATAGGTTGAGTTCTCATTAAAAAAAAAACTGCAATGTGGTAAAATGTATTCATAAATATGAAAGAACAGGCTCTTAATAATTATTAACGATTGCATACTGTATTTTTTTCTCAAGATTTGTTTTTGCATAAGTTTGAAAAAACAACAGATCATAAGTTTAGGATAAATTACTTATCATGAATTTAATTTTCGAAGTGGCACTAATGACAACACTCATACTGAACATAATTTCGCTTGCATAGACTGATTTTGGAGATCAAGCAATAATTGCAGATGGGCTTTCTGAGATCCCAGATAGCTTTTCTGATTTCCTTTTCTAACTTTCACAATTTAGTAAATTAGCATATGGTCCATTGATACTTATGTGTAGACACTAGTCCCTAGAGGCAACTATTTTTGGTTTTAAATCTGGGCAAATGCAGTCCTAGAAAATTCCAAATGTGACAAACAAGAAACAGGTGTTGCAGAAACAAAGATACTATTCTGACATGGTTTTGCACATAAGACTGGCATAGCATGTTTCAAGTACACACATATATGTCAGAATGTGGGGGGCACATACCATATTCTGAATATATCCCCTGGTTGTAAAGGTGGGGGGGGACATGTCCCCCCTATCCCCCAGCAAATTGTGCCCATGGTAGTGAAGAGTGGTTAATGTAGCGTGACTACAGCTTCATTTTGAAGTCATGAAGGAAGATTTACAACAGCAGGCCCATCAACACAAAGCTCCTTCTACAAGAACAGGGTAGCATGTGACGGTGCACTCAATAGGCCAATGGGAAGGAACTTCTCAGAGGTCAGCTGGGGTTGGCAGGCTGGGGAACAAGGGGAAGGTCTTGGCATTTAATGGACAGATTGTTTGTCTTTTCCTGTCAGCACTCGCTAACCCCAGCAAGGGGAATTTCCAGCTCGTCTCTAGCCATTGTACTGAGAATGTTCTCTGCCCACCAACCTTTCAAATCATTTAAAGGCAGGAAAGCTCTTCCTGCTGACCAACAAGTTGTATTTACTGAGAAGAAGTCAATATGTTTCGTGAACTGGCATCTCTCAATAACAGGATGTCTAAGTGTTTCTGGTATCAGGTCACTCAGGCTTCTTATCGTTTCATTAAAGCAGTGAAGTGCACTTTAACTGTGGAGCAGCAAGTAAAGGACCTACCTGTGTGTGAGTAGATAAACCACAGTGCACCAGTCAAAAGTGCACCAATCACGAAGGCCGCAAAGGCGATGCCCACTACTGTCGGCGTGTCAAGCACATATACCACATCTGCAACACACAGCACAATTCATAGAGTTTGCCACATTAGATTTGAAACATATAATACAAATAACTGCTTTATTACATGTTATTTTACAAAAGTATCCATAGATGTGTTTTGTAAAATAACTTACTTTCATTGGAGGGATCCTGCGGTCCTTGCGGTACTGTATGTGGAGTAGCTGAAAAAATAAATGCGTTGCATGTGTTATTGTTTAATAAACTTAATTTTAACTTTAAAAACATGCTCTTTATTTCCAAAGTGCCCATACAGTGCATCCCGAAAGTATTCATAGTGCTGCACTTTTTCCACATTTTTGTATGTTACAGCCATATTCCAAAATGGAAGAAATTCACTTTTTCCCTAAAAATTCTACACACAATACCCCATAATGACAATGTGAAAAAAGGTTTTTTTTTTGAAAAATTTATTAAAAATAAAGAAACTAAGAAATCACATGTACACAAGTATTCACAGCCTTTGCTATGAAGCTCAGGTGCATCCTGCTTCCACTGATCATCCTTGAGATTCTTCAGCTACATTGGAGTCCACCTGAGGTAAATTTAGATGACTGGACATGATTTGGAAAGGCACACACCTGTCTACATATAAGGTCCCACAGTTGACAGTGCATGTCAGAGCACAAACCAAGCATGAAGTCAGAGAATTGTCTGTAGACCTCCGAGACAGGATTTTGTGTAGATATTAGCCAATGCAGCTTAGAGTGGACTAAACTATTAAAAAGACATGAAATCTAGGCTTTACAACAAGATATATAGTCCTCTAGAAAATGAATGGAACAATAATGTCATTTCATATATTTTGGCTATATACTGGGGCTTGAGATCAAAAGATGAATGAGAAGACATTTTAGAAGGTCAACTTTATTTTTCTGGTATTTTCATCTGGAGCTGTTAAACAAAATCAAATGTAACACCTTTCTTTCAGACCACTCCATTTCTGTGCCAACAAAAGCATCTGAATATTTGACTGACTGGTGTTTCTTGAGGTCTGACTGTGTCCTTTCAGAAAGGCTGTTTAAATATTATATCACTGTTTATTCTTGGTTTTAGCCATGGATTTTACTCATGAAGACTACAAAAAAAATTAAAATAAAATAAAAACAACGTGATGACCAGAGAGATGTGTGAGAAAAGCAAGTCAATCTGAAGTTGTGCAAAGAAGGAGAACCAATCATAGGCACTACAGCTGCACACGGTCAATATGGCAAGTGTGAGCTCTCCAAATAAGGAAGAAATCACTCGTGCTGAGCAACAAGGAAAACAACAAAGCAGATGACAGAAACGTTCCAACACATCAGTCAGTGACATCACAATGACCTCCAGAGGGCAGCACTGAAGGTCTCATAATCTACTGTTTGAAGGAGACTCGGGGTAAAGGAACTCAGATGCCATACCAGAGGATGTAAAGCACTTGAAAGCAAGGAACCTGCAAACCAGTACAGATGATGACCCACAGTGGTTCTGGAAGAAAGTTTTATGGACTGATCAGATCAAGATAGACCTCGGTCAAAGTGACGGAATAATTAAAGTGTGGAGGATGAAAGCATCACGCTCCTGTGTGAAGTGTGGTGGAGGTACAGGAGCGTCCCGATGATTCAAAGTGGGTTTTTGTGGAGGGTGGTTTCATTAAGTGAGGCGGTGACTTCAGTGGCTTATCTACTGTTGTGTGTGGAATTGAAGAGGCATGGTTCCACTTGCCCAGATGATCCAATTTGGAGCATCTGTGCACTGAAAGAACCAGGGAACATGAATAGATCATGTGAATGTGACTCACATGCATTAAAGATTGTGCAGTCTATATTGTAACTTTTAAACCCCAGAACCTGGATCCTTTTGTGGGGACTGGTGTTTGGTTAAATGGAACTCATCTTCACCTCCTGGTTGTCTTTTCAACTACCTGTCATTGTGAACTGTATTTAGTTGCTGGGCTGCAACATTTCTCTCACTGCATCTTGTGACAATTCTTCTTTGCACTTTTGTTGAATTTTTTTCCCCCATAGCAGATGGTCACCCCACTCAGTCTGCGCTACTTGAGGTTTCTTCCCATCATCAAAAATATAAGAGTTTTTCCAGTTCACAGGCTGGGTACGGTTGAAAAGCAGAATAGCAGAACATACAAGTATTTATCCTTTGATTTCAGTCTCAAATGTCTTCAGAATACACTCACTCCCTCAACTTCAACCGCATACTCCAATTAAGGGTCAAGGCTGGAGCCTATCCTAGCAGTCATAGGGCGTGTGGTGGGGTACAACCTGGAGAGGACATCAGTGTGTTGCAGAGCCACATATAGACAAACAAACACCCGCACAGACACCTACGGACAATTTTAAGTTTCTTCAGAATACAGAAAAAAAACAAATGAATTGGCCTTGTTGTTCAAATACTTTCAGAAGACAGTGTACACAGCGAACTGACCCTGAGAAACAGTTGGCAGTGTCCTACAGTACAAATTTATCTATAGCACATTTATTCCAGGCATCTGGATGGCATTCAAAAGCATCCTTAGCTATAAAGACTTCTTAGGAAACAATACAAAGAAGCCTGTGTGTAGGTAGACGTAGAGTGGGTGCTATTCTTGGAAACAACTCCTTTGAATCTTCAGGCCACATAGCAGACGATGACAGGTAATTAGACAAGAATTTAATTTCAGAGGAGACGAAGGCCATAGGACCCCCCACCACCACCGCTATCTGTCTCTTGTGACTTATTGGGCCAAGAATTCAGACCATATCCATGAATTCTTTCAGGCATGGAAGGAAAGTGGAACAACACACATGATAACATACAGTAGTGTTCAGAATAATAGTAGTGCTATGTGACTAAAAAGATTAATCCAGGTTTTGAGTATATTTCTTATTGTTACATGGGAAAAAAGGTACCAGTAGATTCAGTAGATTCTCACAAATCCAACAAGACCAAGCATTCATGATATGCACACTCTTAAGACTATGAAATTGGGCTATTATTAAAAAAAGTAGAAAAGGGGGTGTTCACAATAATAGTAGTGTGGCATTCAGTCAGTGAGTTTGTCAGTTTTGTGGAACAAACAGGTGTGAATCAGGTGTCCCCTATTTAAGGATGAAGCCAGCACCTGTTGAACATGCTTTTCTCTTTGAAAGCCTGAGGAAAATGGGATGTTCAAGACATTGTTCAGAAGAACAGCGTCGTTTGATTAAAAAGTTGATTGGAGAGGGGAAAACTTATACACAGGTGCAAAAAATTATAGGCTGTTCATCTACAATGATCTCCAATGCTTTAAAATGGACAAAAAAACCAGAGATGCGTGGAAGAAAACGGAACACAACCATCAAAATGGATAGAAGAATAACCAGAATGGCAAAGGCTCACCCATTGATCAGCTCCAGGATGATCAAAGACAGTCTGGAGTTACCTGTAAGTGCTGTGACAGTTAGAAGACGCCTGTGTGAAGCTAATTTTATTTATTTTTTTTTGCAAGAATCCCCCGCAAAGTCCCTCTGTTAAATAAAAGACATGTGCAGAAGAGGTTACAATTTGCCAAAGAACACAACAACTGGCCTAAAGAGAAATGGAAGAATATTTTGTGGACTGATGAGAGTAAAATTGTTCTTTTTGGGTCCAAGGGCCACAGACAGTTTGTGAGATGACCCTCAAACTCTGAATTCAAGCCACAGTTCACAGTGAAGACAGTGAAGCATGGTGGTGCAAGCATCATGATATGGGCATGTTTCTCCTACTAAATGCTGAAGAGGTCATGCCCTTGAAATAGGTGTTTCAACAAGACAATGACCCCAAGCACACTAGTAAATGGGCAAAATCTTGGTTCCAACACAACAAAATTAATGCCTCACAGATGTGAAGAAATCATGAAAAACTGGTTATACAACTAAATACTAGTTTAGTGATTCACAGGATTGCTAAAAAAAGCAGTTTGAACATAATAGTTTTGAGTTTGTAGCATCAACAGCAGATGCTACTATTATTGTGAACACCCACTTTTCTACTTTTTTTTTTTTTACTAATAGCCCAATTTCATAGCCTTAAGAGTGTGCATATCATGAATGCTTGGCCTTGTTGGATTTGTGAGAATCTACTGGTACCTTGTTTCCCATGTAACAATAAGAAATATACTCAAAACCTGGATTAATCTTTTTAGTCACATAGCACTACTATTATTCTGAACACTACTGTACCTTTCATTTACAAAATCACTTGGCTCAAATCTCACTGTACCATTTCATGTCATGGTTTAGCAACTCTTCAGAACAAAATTCTGCTGCAAGTCTGAGAGGTTGTGAATTTTTCTGTTTGAATCAAAACACATTTGGTGTCTTTTCTCACCAGAAATTTCATTTCACAGGTTGTTAAAAATGTGATGAATCCTGACAGCTGGTCTTTCAACCTGTTGAAGCTACAGCCTATAGCTCAGTGATTCCCAAAATGTGCGCTGCAGCTCGCTGGTGGGCCATGAAGGTCTTATTTTAAATTTTGTAATCCATCCATCCATTCATTTTCAATACCCGCTCACTCCAGTTAAGTGTGTGGTAGCAAGTGTCCTCTTTTACACTGTGGTGTGCTGGGGGGAGCACCCATCCAAGAAGGACACATCCAGGCTGGATAAACTGATCAGGTGGGCTGGCTCTGTGGCTGGCATGAAGCTGGACTCTCTGGTCACAATGGCAGAGAACACTGGACAAACCGCTGGACATTATGGACGATGCCTGTCACTCTCTGCACACCATCATCAGCAACCAGAGGAGCCTCTTCAGCCACAGACTGCTCCTTCCCAAGTGCAGGACCAACAGACTGAAAAACTCCTTTGTCCCTCAAACCATCAGACTGTACAACTCCTCACTCAGGGGGAGGAGGAGTAACAGGAAGACAGAGGAGAGGAAGGAGAGCTACAATAGTAGCCAGTAAACCAGCAGCGAGCAGTATTTCTGGTATTTATATTTGTGAATTTATATTTATATTTGCAAATTGTTTGTTACTTTCATTTCTGATAGTCTGTGTGCTTCTTACCCTGTGTGCTGCTATACAATGCTGCCAGAACCTCAATTTCCCTGAGAGAGTCTTCCCAAGGAATTAATAAGGTTCTATCTAATCTAATCTAATCTAATCTGAAGGGTGGGCTGAAGCCTATCCCAGCAGTCACAGGGCGTGAGGTGTGGTCAATTTTGTAAAAAACTTTAAATTTACATCCAAACATTTCTAATTATTTTTAAAATGCAATCGGAAGTATAATAAAACAAAATCACAGGATTTGAATTATATGTTGCTGTTCTTTATCAGACCTAGTTTATCACAATATATACAACCCCTGGCAAAAATTATGGAATCACCGGCCTCTGAGGATGTTCATTCAGTTGTTTAATTTTGCAGAAAAAAAGCAGATCACAGACATGACACAAAACTAAAGTCATTTCAAATCAATCAATCAATCAATCAATCAGTTTTTTATATAGCGCCAAATCACAACAAACAGTTGCCCCAAGGCGCTTTATATTGTAAGGCAAGGCCATACAATAATTATGTAAAATCCCAACGGTCAAACGACCCCCTGTGAGCAAGCACTTGGCAACAGTGGGAAGGAAAAACTCCCTTTTAACAGGAAGAAACCTCCAGCAGAACCAGGCTCAGGGAGGGGCAGTCTTCTGCTGGGACTGGTTGGGGCTGAGGGAGAGAACCAGGAAAAAGACATGCTGTGGAGGGGAGCAGAGATCAATCACTAATGATTAAATGCAGAGTGGTGCATACAGAGCAAAAAGAGAAAGAAACAGTGCATCATGGGAACCCCCCAGCAGTCTACGTCTATAGCAGCATAACTAAGGGATGGTTCAGGGTCACCTGATCCAGCCCTAACTATAAACTTTAGCAAAAAGGAAAGTTTTAAGCCTAATCTTAAAAGTAGAGAGGGTGTCTGTCTCCCTGATCTGAATTGGGAGCTGGTTCCACAGGAGAGGAGCCTGAAAGCTGAAGGCTCTGCCTCCCATTCTACTCTTACAAACCCTAGGAACTATAAGTAAGCCTGCAGTCTGAGAGCGAAGGGCTCTATTGGGGTGATATGGTACTACAAGGTCCCTAAGATAAGATGGGACCTGATTATTCAAAACCTGGCAAATGGCAACTTTCTGGCTTTAAGAAACACTATAAGAAATCAAGAAAAAAATTGTGGCAGTCAGTAACGGTGACTTTTTTAGACGAAGCAGAGGGAAAAAAAATATGGACTCACTCAATTCTGAGGAAAAAATTATGGAATCACCCTGTAAATTTTCATCCCCAAAACTAACATGCATCAAATCAGATCTGCTCGTTAGTCTGCATCTAAAAAGGAGTGATCACACCTTGGAGAGCTGTTGCACCCAGTGGATTGACATGAATCATGGTTTCAACACGAGAGATGTCAATTGAAACAAAGGAGAGGATTATCAAACTCTTAAAAGAGGGTAAATCATCACGCAATGTTGCAAAAGATGTTGGTTGTTCACAGTCAGCTGTGTCTAAACTCTGGACCAAATACAAACAACATGGGAAGGTTGTTAAAGGCAAACATACTGGTAGACCAAGGAAGGCATCAAAGCGTCAAGACAGAAAACTTAAAGCAATGTCTCAAAAATCGAAAATGCACAACAAAACAAATGAGGAACGAATGGGAGGAAACTGGAGTCAACGTCTGTGACCGAACTATAAGAAACCGCCTAAAGGAAATGGGATTTACGTACAGAAAAGCTAAATGAAAGCCATCATTAACACCTAAACAGAAAAAAACAAGGTTACAATGGGCTAAGGAAAAGCAATCGTGGACTGTGGATGACTGGATGAAAGTCATATTCAGTGATGAATCTCGAATCTGCATTGGGCAAGGTGATGATGCTGGAACTTTTGTTTGGTGCCATTCCAATGAGATTTATAAAGATGACTGCCTGAAGAGAACATGTAAATTTCCACAGTCATTGATGATATGGGGCTGCATGTCAGGTAAAGGCACTGGGGAGATGGCTGTCATTACATTATCAATAAATGCACAAGTTTACGTTGATATTTTGGACACTTTTCTTATCCCATCAATTGAAAGGATGTTTGGGGATGATGAAATCATTTTTCAAGATGATAATGCATCTTGCCATAGAGCAAAAACTGTGAAAACATTCCTTGCAAAAAGACACATAGGGTCAATGTCATGGACTGCAAATAGTCCGGATAGTCTTAATCCAATTGAAAATCTTTGATGGAAGTTGAAGAAAATGGTCCATGACAAGGCTCCAACCTGCAAAGCTGATCTGGCAACAGCAATCAGAGAAAGTTGGAGCCAGATTGATGAAGAGTACTGTTTGTCACTCATTAAGTCCATGCCTCAGAGACTGCAAGCTGTTATAAAAGCCAGAGGTGGTGCAACAAAATACTAGTGATGTGTTGGAGCGTTCTTTTGTTTTTCATGATTCCATAATTTTTTCCTCAGAATTGAGTGATTCTATATTTTTTTTCCTCTGCTTGGTCTAAAAAAGTAACCGTTACTGACTGCCACAATCTTTTTTCTTGATTTCTTATAGTGTTTCTTAAAGCCAGAAAGTTGCCATTTGAAATGACTTTAGTTTTGTGTCATGTCTGTGATCTGCTTTTTTTCTACAAAATTAAACAACTGAATAAACATCCTCTGAGGCCGGTGATTCCATAATTTTTGCCAGGGGTTGTACAAGGAAATACTTTATCTTACTCTCATGTGTCAAGCTATTTTAACTATACCACAAAATCTTTGCATATATGGCACAGAAGTGTAATCTTTTACATTTGACTGTTGTGATTTTCATTGTTGCTTTTGTTAGTAACAATAACAACAACAATAACAATAATAATAATGCTAATAATAATATTGTACTATATACAATCACATTGCATTAACAGTTAGACAGTGGTCCCTCGCTATAACGCGGCCTCGCAGTTTCGCGGATTTTTTTAGTCCAATTTTGCATGCTTTTTTTTTTTTTTACAGCGCATTGTGTTCTGCATCCTCATCAAGCAGGCCGGTCGCAGCACCGCGAAGGGAGAGTACGCACATTGTGTTCTGCCTGTCTGTTTATAAGAATCTTCTCACCCAGAAGAAAAAAGAGTGCCAACAACTACCCATAACTGTGTTCTTCACTTGGAAAAAGACACCTGCACCGAGGTGTGACTCAGTGGAAAAAGGCGCTACAGCGGCGCGGCACCAGGACGAAGAGGCTCGATCAGAGGAACTGTGAAATACTGGTCAGTCACCATTAATAATTTCTTATGTGTTCAACCTCGTAGGTTGATCGTTAAAGTTAAATTCGTTAGTTCTAAAAGCCATCATAATTATTTGTAGGAAAATGTTCTATTTTTATTTCTCAAACAAATGTTTGGGCCTGAAAACAGGTTGGTCTTATTTTTCTACTAAGATTTGAACTTTGAGAGTGTTTACACATGAGAGAAAAGTGAGAAAATGTTAATGCCTGTTTGAGAAAAGTGTATAAAGTGTGTACTGAGGGGTTTCACAGCCTTAAAACGTCTATAATAATTGTAAAAAATAACTCTGACTACTTTGTGGATTTCGCTTATTGCGGGCTAGTTTTAGAACGTAACTCCCGCGATAAACAAGGGACCACTGTACATTCAAAACACTGTAAGAGTTGTATTTTGGATTCTGCAAAGTTAAAAATAAAAGTATTTGTATTGTTATAAAAAATGTAATCAACCCTGCCAACTAAAACAAATGATGCTTTTAACCTGTATTGAAAGTTACCAAAGCTATAAAGAAGGGGATAAAAATTAGTGATGAAGCAGTAAATCTGAACTTCTGAAGGCCAGGCTTTGAGGCTGGTGTTTTTCCATGCACCATGAGGTCGTCTTTGATTTGCACATCGAGCTCAACCCTTTGGGACACTGTCCAGAACTGTGGCCCGTGAAAGGCTGTTTGTTTTGTTTGGCCTCCCAGCATCAGAGATGCATTTTTGTTAGAAAACATGAAGTTTGTATTTAGCTGATTCTACACCATAAGCCCACTGCAGTGGCACACCAGTGTGGGACGCACAACCAGCCGTTTAGTCTCAACTACCTTTATTGATATTTAGAACACTATGAACAAATTCTTTAACAACACTGAATAGTGTTTGATCTCAACGTCATGAAGAGTGATCAGCTTGTGAAACTGAAATATCAGACTTCCAACGACGGGCAGGTGGTGTGGTCTTATGTTCACATTAATTCAATGTGACAAATAACTGGAAAAATGTTTCTCAACACTTTGCAAAGACATCTGGATGACCCTGATCACTAATTCTGTGGAGCAGACTGAGTGCGACATGATGGAGTGACATTTCCTGCAGCTTTTAGTTATGCCAGGAACAACGAAGATGAAACAGAGGCTCATGTTTGTTTACCTGAAATCACAAGACCAACTGTGAACTTGTCTGAAGTCTTAGTAAGACCCTGTCACACCCTGAGAATTTCATTAGCGTATGAAAAACGGCAAATACACCTAATAAGTTATGGGTAAGTTTTGTGTCATTTAAAAGCACGCTGTAGTATGCTTGTATACGGCAAGTACGTCGAAAAAGTTTGGGCATGCACGATAGTTTCACCGCATGACAGCGTATGTTTCATACTTCCCACATGCACGGACTGTAAGTTGTAGCTGTTATGCAATTATTGACACACGTTTCTTACGTCCATTGATGCTGTCCATTGTCTGGCTGAACAACTGATAGCTGCAGTCATGTGAAAAGTTCAGACTGTTTCAAATATTAAAACCATTCACACATGGGTTAAATATAAAGTCTTAATCTTACCTGTTCATTTCAGTCGGATTCATCATCACAGCCTGACAAAAACATATCCACACAAAGCGTCCTGATTTTGGAAAAAAGTCTTAAAATACTTTAATTTCTTGTCGTGGCTGAAGAAAATCACAATTTAAAAGAAGTCCCTCTGTGGTTGTCTGCTCTCTGTCCATTCCTCAGCCTGAACCAGAGAACGCCGGCACTTTGTGCCACAACAAAAAAATTAATTTATCTTAAAAGTTGAAAGAGTCACAGCCACTCATTCATTCACATCAGCGTTTATCACTGACAACATTTCTGTGTAGGCTCTCAGTTGTCCAGGTAGATTCCATAGTAGAGAAGCTTGAATCTTCAACTGGACTGGGTTGCAGAGAGAAGAAATGGTTTCAGAGAGGGGTCAAGGAGGCATTTTATGTGAAACAGTTGAAACCCAGCCTTAACCGGGGAGGGGGTCAGAGACACGCTTTGTCCCCTGTTTACAATGGGGTACTCAGGTCAAAGCAGTTTCAGTCTTTTGTGCATGGTAATGAGTCATTAATGTCATCAGGAGAGTCGTCAAGGGAGCCGTCAGGAGAGGCGTCCGTCCCATCATTAGGAGGGACAGCTGCCCTGTCATTAGGAGGGTGCTAACTAGAGCACAATAGGTGCTAATCACAGCTATTGTTTAGTCACTAGCCCATAGCAGTCTGCCTCTCAGTAGGAGGGGTCTGGTTAGGTTTAAAACGCCAGCTTTCGTGGCTTCTGTTTATTCTTCTCTACAAGAGTCAAGACAAAAGTCAGACTACCGAGCAAGAATCTTAGCTGAGGAAGCTTCTGCGATTTGAAGCGAAATGTCCTTGCGTCAAGCAACTCAGTCCAGTCGAAGATTCAAGCTTCTCTACTATCAATGACAACAGCTGATTCTTCAGCATTTTACCCATGACGAAAATAAATCCCACGATCCACCAAGACAATAGAATAAAATTAAATTTAAAAAATGTTAAATTACTCTGTTTTGCCTCCATGTAGAGAAGAGAGGCTGTGTGAAAGCATACGCGCACTTGATGACTTGTTTAGCAGGCAGTGCACATAGATGCTGACAAGCACAAGGGTTCTGCCAGAGGTGGAAATGCAAACCAAGCCAGACTTAACTATTCTGGCATGTATCATACCGTACCGTGTCGTACTGACCAAGACTGCTCAGTGGCAACGGGCCTGTCAGCATACGCTGGCTAAATCATCAAGGTGCAACAGGCACTAAGGTGATTTTTTGTTACAGGTTTCCCCTTGACACACAGTCCTTGTCATGATATTGTGTGTGTATACACATACACACACATGCACACTTGGAGTGAAGCTAATCTTAGGCCTGCTCTGCCTTCAGTGACATGCAGAAAAAGCACTAAACACATTTGTACAGAAACACATTCAGGGTTGTTTTGAAGACATGGAATAGATTCCACAGCCAGGCGGATATTGATCGTTTGTCCTCGTTAAAAAGCCTGTATGTGAGTCAGTAAACTCAAACAGACTCCAGCACTTTTGCTGATGTCAGTGCTCAGCGGGATATCAGCGCACCTCTGTTTAGGTCATAATCAGTAAAATGTGGTGGTGGTGACATCAAGCCTCACACAAGGCTGCTCCCTCCCTCTGCTGACGCTCAGAATGCCTGAGAGCGAGTGAACGGCTCCCAGAGCCAACAAGAGGATTACTACTAACCCATCCAACACACACACTGCCACGCCTCCAGTGGAAAGGGGAGGCCTCCTAAGTGAAAACAACTGCGGCCCCATGCTGGTTGACTCCTCTTTTTCCTCTCTTCCACAGCATGGACCGTTTCAGAAAGGCCGCAACTGGCCTCAGCTTCAGTAAATGTCCCTTTACTCATGACAGCATGCGTCCAAAGGCAGGGAAACACACACTTAAGTCAGGAGTTTAATGTTAACACACACACACACACACACACACACACACACACACACACACACACACACACACACACACACACACACACACACACACACACACACACACACACACACACACACACACACACAGGGAGCTAATGAGGAACACATGTAGGGAAGCGTTATTTTGCGGTTTTGTCTAATCTCCTACAATTGCACCAAGCTTTCTCCAGCTCCTCCTGAGTCACACATACTCCTTTTGTCACCCCACTTTTCTTATCACCCTCTGTTATAATAATAATAATAATAATAATAATAATAATAATAATAATAATGTGTAACCCCATGGGATGAGCACGAGCATGGCATGCATATGTTGCAGTAGATTAGCTCCAACCTGTCAGTCAGAGTGTTCACTAATATTTAGTTAAATGGTTGTTTAGAATACACATTAATTATGTATTATATAACAGCTGAGTGGATCCTTGTGATTTGACTGGTACTTTGTATGTCACGTGACATGGTTCCATTTACTGTGCAAATTTGGTTCCATACATTTTGTACCATTGCACGCTGCGAACACCATCCACGCACACACTAGTTGGGGCGGCGTTTAGCTAAACATGGCACAGTTGGCGTTGCTGAGGGAAGATGATTAGAACAAGCTAATTGACAGTGACAGACGCCATAAGCTATCTGGATGCATGAAGAGCTGTTAGGATGAAAAGCTGGACAGATTTCTGACATGTTTTTTTGCTGGACTGAGGAAGTACACCAAGTCTTTTTTTTTTTTTTTTGAAGTATCACGGACTACATCATCAAAATTATTTTTTAACTATCTAACTGTTTTTCCAAGTTGACTGAGAACTCCTATTGGACTCCGATTTAAAGCTTGTGTTGGATTGTTGATATCAAAGCAGCAGTGATGCACCAAAATGTAAGTCCCTTTTCTGTTGTTTATAACTTAATATAACATCAAATGACAAGGATCTATTTTAGGCGTTATATAAAACAAATAATGGATGTTTTTACATTCTTTCAATGGAACGAACATTTAATTTGGTGAAAGCTGGAACGTACCATTCAACTGGGCTTCACCTCGTTGAATGGAAAATTTCATCTTTCACTCAAATGAAATATTCATACCATTGAACTCAAACATTCATTATTTGTATATTTTAAACTCGTCACCTGTTTCCATTTTATTTTTTTCTACAGTGGCTTAATATATCTATATGGTTTGTTCCAGCTTTCAACGAATTCATTATTCGGTCCACTGAAAGAATGTAAATACATTCATTATTTGTTTTATATAACGGCTAAAATAGATCCTTGTCACTTGATATTTTATTAATTTATAAACAACAGAAAAGGGACTTACGTTTTGGTGTTCCACTGTAACGTGTAGTCCCGTGATGCTGTGCATTGACTTCGGACTTCCATTAAAAAAAGACTTTGTGTAGTTCTCAGTCCAGCCAAAAATCACGTCAGCGTTTCATGCGAACAGTTCTTCATGCATCCAGACAGCTTACAGCGGAGTGGATTTTGTGTGTGTGTGTGTGTGTATATGTGTGTATGTTACAAGAATTAGCAGCATCAGTTAGCTCAATCAAATCATTGTGTCGTCGTCCCCCCCGCGTACGCACGCACGCATGCACGCACACACACACACATACACACAGACGCGCGCGCGCGAAATTGGGTCAGTCGACTGTGTATGTCCTCAGTGCAGCGAAAAAAAACAAATCACGTCAGAAATGAGTCCAGCTTTTCTTCTTTCTTCCTGCTAACAGCCTCCAGACAGCACAGTAGATTTGTGTGTGTGCGTGTGTGTGTGTGTGTGAGAGAGAGAGAGAGAATTAGCAGCATCAGTCAGCTCAATCAAATTATGTCTTGGGAGAGTCGCTGTCCCTGCGCACGCGTGCACACACGCAACCTGGTTGGCGCTTGTGCATGCTTGTACTACCAAAAAAAGACTGTGTATGTCCTCAGTGCAGCAAAAAAAAATAAAAATTAAAAAAAAAAATTCCATCAGAAATGAGTCCAGCTTTTCTTTCCAACTTCCTGCCAACAGCCTCCAGACAGTACAGTGGATTTGTTTTGTGTGCGCATGCGTGATCACGTGTGCATGCGTGCGTGTAGAGTGCAATGGTCCCAAACATATGGAACCAAATTTGCACTCTAAATGGAAACAAGCCACACTCTAAATGCAATGCAACACAAATGGGATGAATTAATTCATGTCATGTGACATACAAAGCACCAATCAAATGACACATGACACTCAGCCGTTATATAATACACATTATTATATGGCTGCGACGCTACGCGCATGCTGATTGGCTGATTATCGGATGGACATTTTCTTATTTCGGATCGGTCACCATGACAATCGGTCCGCAACACGTATTTCCGTTACAACCAGGAAGCTAAAATTAAGCTAAAATAAACGATTAATAGCCATATATTGAACAAATTATTAACTTCGTTTGCTCAGTCTGTACGGGAAAATATCAGACTGAGGTGTTGACAGTACAGACCAAGCGCCAGTGAAGTCCGTGTGAAAAACACTTCAGTCTGATATTACCCCGTACAGACCTCTCGCTCGATTAATAATCCTTTAGTGATATTAACAACCGGAGGTCGATGATCAACTTTGTAGTCGTATCATTTGACCTTCGGCCACGTGTCTCGGACACTCGAGTGAAGAGAGGGGCAGAGCTGTCGACCGATCACCACCTGGTGGTGAGTTGGATCCGCTGGGAGGGGAGGAAGCCGGTCATACCTGGCAGGCCCAAACGTATCGTGAGGGTCTGCTGGGAACGACTGGTGGAACACTCTGTCAGCGAGGTCTTCAACTCCCACCTCTGGGAGAGCTCCTCCCAGATCCCGGGGGAGGTTGGAGACATGCGGCCGCTTGTAGCTGTGGTCGCAAGGTCTCTGGTGCCTGTCGCGGCGGCAATCCCCGAACCCAGTGGTGGACACTGGAAGTAAGGGATGCCGTCAAGCTGAAGGAGTCCTACTTATCTTTGTTGGTAGGTGGGACCCCAGAGGCAGCTGACAGGTACCGGCAGGCCAAGCATGCCGCAGCCCGTGCGTTCGCAGAGGCAAAAACTCGGGTCTGGGAGGAGTTCGGGGAGGCCATGGAGGAGGACTATAGGTCGGCCTCGAAGAGATTCTGGCAAACCGTCCGGCGCCTCAGGAAGCGGAAGCAGCTCTCCACCAGCACTGTTTACGGTGCGGGTGGGGAGCTGTTGACCATGACTGGGGATGTTGTCAGGCGGTGGAAGGAATACTTCGAGGATCTCCTCAATCCCATCGTCACGTCTTCTGAAGAGGAAGCAGAGACTGGGGACTCAGAGGCGGACTCATCCATTACCCAGGCCGAAGTCACCGAGGTGGTTAGAAAGCTCCTCGGTGGCAAGGCTCCTGGGGTGGATGAAGTCCGTCCTGAGTACCTTAAGTCTCTGGATGTTGTGGGACTGTCTTGGCTGACACGCCTCTGCAACATTGCGTGGCGATCAGGGACAGTGCCTCTGGATTGGCAGACCGGGGTGGTGGTCCCTCTGTTTAAGAAGGGGGACCGGAGGGTGTGTTCCAACTATAGGGGGATCACACTCCTCAACCTCCCCGGTAAGGTCTATTCCAGAGTACTGGAGAGGAGAATTCGACCGATGGTCGAACCTCGGATTCAGGAGGAGCAGTGTGGTTTTCGTCCTGGTCGCGGCACACTGGACCAGCTCTACACACTCCATTGGGTGCTCGAGGGTTCAGGGGAGTTCGCCCAACCAGTCCACATGTGTTTTGTGGATCTGGAGAAGGCGTTTGACCGTGTCCCTCAGGGCACCCTGTGGGGGGTGCTCTGGGAGTACGGGATCCCGAGTCCTTTGTTAAGGGCTATCCGGTCCCTGTACGACCGCAGCAGGAGCTTGGTTCGCATTGCCGGTAGTAAGTCAAACCTGTTTCCAGTGCATGTGGGCCTCCGCCAGGGCTGTCCTTTGTCACCGGTTCTGTTCATTATTTTTATGGACAGAATTTCTAGGCGCAGCCAGGGTGTAGAGGGGGTCTGGTTTGGGAACCACAGAATCTCGTCTCTGCTGTTTGCGGACGATGTGGTTCTGTTGGCTTCGTCAAATCAGGACCTTCAGCATGCGCACTGGGGCGTCCGAGATGAAAATCAGCACCTCCAAATCCGAGGCCATGGTTCTCAACCGGAAAAAGGTGCTTTGCCCTCTTCAGGTCGGTGGAGTGTCCTTGCCTCAAGTGGAGGAGTTTAAGTATCAAGGGGTCTTGTTCACAAGTGAGGGACGGATGGAGCGTGAGATCGATAGACAGATCGGTGCAGCATCTGCAGTGATGCGGTCGCTGTATCAGACCGTCGTGGTGAAGAGTAGGGGGGCAAAGCTCTCGATTTACCGATCGATCTACGTTCCGATCCTCACCTATGGTCATGAGATTTGGCTCATGACCGAAAGAACGAGATTGCGAGTACAAGCGGCCGAGATGAGTTTCCTCTGCAGGGTGGCTGGGCGCTCCCTTAGACATATGTTGAGGAGCCCGGTCACTCGGGAGGAGCTCGGAGTCGAGCCGCTGCTCCTCCACATCGAAAGAAGTCAGTTGAGGTGGCTCGGGCATCTTTTCTGGATGCCCCCTGGATGCCTCGCTGGAGAGGTGTTCCGGGTACGTCCCATTGGGAGGAGGCCCCGGGGAAGACCCAGGACACGCTGGAGGGACTACATCTCTCAGCTGGCTTGGGAACACCTTGGGGTTCCCCCGGAGGAACTGGGGGAAGTGTGTGTGGATCGGGAGGTCTGGGTGGCTTTGCTTGAGCTGCTGCCCCCGCGATCCGACTCCGGATAAAGCGGAAGAAAATGGATGGATGGGTGATATTAACATTGCAGTGTTACGGGTGACTGGTGATATGTGCAGGCAGAGCGCATGTGCATTGTGAATCTGCTTATGTAGGGAATGTCTGTGCATTTTTGACATCACGAGTCTGGACTTTAGATCAGGTTTAAAGTGTAAAAGGTTTTTGGTGAAGGATGATACCAGTGTACCAACAACCACCTCAGTCTTAGAACAACACACCCACATGAGCAAAAGTGGTCTAGAGGATGTGGGCATTGGGCATTAAAATGATAATGGCGTCAGGTAGGAATTATTTTTTATTTCATGCACATTAGGAGAGGAAAAAAAGCTCACATTTATGAGAAGCAAGCAGAGCTCATTTGTCATCTGTGGTTATGGCTATTCTGCTAACCATCCCCAGGTGATTACTTTGTTAGAGACATTTATTGTAAAAATCACTGTAATAGGGATTGCAATATTTTCCATTTTATTTTTTACAATTCCCACCTATCACTTTCCCAGTAATCTCAGAAAAATTTAATAATGCACTTTACACAACAGAAAAGCAAACAGCGTTCTTACATAGTTTCAGGTGTGATTTATTTTAATTTAAGAGCGAATCAGTGCTACTTAGTTTTATTAACTGTTTCTTTGTTGTAATTGATCAAAATTATTTTAAAATCAAATTCTGGATGAACACTTTAAACTATTCAAAGCATTATGGTTAGTTAATTGGTTGTTGTGTTACTCTGACAGGCTGATGGACTCATAATTGGATTGTGTCTGTTCAAATGAATATGGCTTATTTTGTACATTTCTTTTCCCAAGATCTAGTAGAATTATACTCACATTTTATACCTAAAAGTAGTTTTTTCAGTTATTTTTCATATTTTTCTCCTCATTTTTATTACCTCCTGTTTTCCTGGTATTGCCGTCACCGGCCACCACAACCAGAGGCTTGGTAGACGTCTTGGTGTTCATCATCATCGTTACAATATCAGCCGCAGACAGAGAATCGCACCTCTCACTGGGCTGTATGCACTATGAGAGGAAAAAAATTGAGAAAATAAATCAAACTATAAGTTAAACAATAAAAAATTTAAAACATCACTTCCAAGTGAAATCTTTTCTCAGTCTCAGGAAAATCTAGATATACTTAATCTACATATTTTGAACAAAAGTATGAAAACAAGAACTCAAATGTGGGACTGACAGATAAACCTTAAACTGACAATTATAGTCAGGATTTAACAATTAACTTCACTTTAACAAGGTGTCCAAACATCCATGATGATTAGTTTAGTTTTTAAAATTACAATGAATTCTTGTGTCAGGTAAATGAACTGCATTTATATAGTGCTTTCCCATCTGCATCAGACGCTCAAAGCCCTTTACAAAAAATGAAAGGGCTGAGAAATTCTGGCGCCAACACAGTCCTGGAAATATGAACATGACAGCAACACTGGAGTTTTATTGTCTTCTGCATTTTGATACATGTCAAGCAAGCACTGATTTATCTTTCCTTCTTGGCTTTTGGGTGCAGACCTGAAAATAGAAGGCTTGGATGTGCAGTACAAATTAGTACATCTGTGATTAGTAAACAGGAACTTTGTTACTCACATCAGCTAAAGTCACAAAGCATGCACTGGTGCCGCAGGACACTGTATCCATCAGACTAAGCAACCACCCAGAGTCCTGACTGGCAACCAGTCAGACAGACCACCTCTCGAAACAAACCATTTATCAGCATCACCAAACACCTCTGTCCAATTGCTGGGATCCTCACCACTGACACACCTATGCGCTAGACCAAATTCAGGGCTGTGTGCCACACGGGCATGTAGTCACAGCTGATGTTTCTTCGCAATGTAAGGACTGCACCTCATCCAAGTCTCCCTAAATAACTGCTGTTTTGGCACAATTCCACCCAAAGTTTCTCTTTAGTAAAGCCCCGCTCCCACTAAATAATAAAGCCATGAATAATGAGCCACGTATGAATTTCTCAGTGATCATTTCAATAATAGCCCACGTATAAATCTATCACATATCTGCTATGAAGAAGCCTCTATGCGCTTCTCTGTACCTCACATGTGCCAGGTATCAGCCTCTAATGAGCCACGAAGGACCTGTCATGTGAGCCCCATCCAGCCTCGAATGGCTCGTGTCACCGCAAGCCAAATATGATCCATGTAGCGCCATGAAACGCAACATTGGTGCACACTTAGGCCTGGGTTTGGTCCAAACCTCCAGCCCTCCCACACTTGGTCCCTTTAAAGTGTGGGTTTTCAATTCACAGGATCCATTCAAGATGTTGTCACATTTTTTAAATGCAGTCCAAAAAAAGACACTCCTGCACATTCGCGCCAGTGTGCGCATCTGTGTGTCAGGCTGCAGTTCCCATGTGTTCCAGAGTCATTAAATGCAGCAGTTCTGCGTGTGCACCCAGCTCTCTGTGACAAAAAAAAGACACCACAATGAGGTGACCGCTTTAACTATATACACCTGCACCTGTGTGGCTCACCCCCCCCCCCCCCCCAAAAAAAAAACCACAACACAAAACACATCCATAGACCAGCAAGAACTGAACTACTGCTTCCTGGACAGTCACCTCTCGATGGCTTTATTTCCTCCATGGCTTTACATTAATTTGGACACCGGTGATTCACCTTTTAACTTTTGTTCATCCATTATTATCTGCAAAATCGCTCTTTTGTAAGCTCACATTCTGCGTAAATGCTCGTCTTCAGTGTGCGTCATTGCGTCAGTGCGCACAGAGTGCGCCTCATCTGATCCATAACAAGATGTTAAATATATCATAAACATACTTTTACAGCTGCTTATAAAGAAGGAATGAACATGCAACTGTTTTACCAAGCCATTAAAACATTACAAATAATTACCTTTTAGGCTGTTCCAAATATGTTCTCCACCTCAGCACACGAGACAGAGACAGGATAAAAGCTCCAAATGAAATGGTCCTCTGTGATTCCAGAAGCGATTAGAGGTGTTTTCAACATCCAAACTGACAGAAAATGATTAATCTGCTACAAAATTATTATTTTATATACAGTGTCCACACAAACCAGGTGGGATTTTAGTGCACAAGAGGGCTGAGCCAAACTCGCCTGTCCAAAACAGCGTGTCCTGTCCTTGTAGCAGCCAGGTGCTCAGATAATGGGCTTTTAACAGCCTCATCCCCACTACAAAAATGGCTCTAAAATCCTGGGTTGTCCTCATAGTACCTCGTACACAAACTGCACCATGCTGTTGGTAAATTTTGAACTTCTTGAAATTAGTGCCACGCTCAGAGATGAGCCTTATTAGCCGAATATACTGATTCTCAGAGCCACTATTCTCCCACGACTGTTGAATAACTGGACTCGTATAAAAAAAAAACATGGTACGTGGCTCATTATTTATCCTTCATTATTTGGTGGGACCAGGGCTTAAGAGACCAAGTACCAAAGACATCCAGTCATTACCTTAGGTCACTGGTACAAGTACAAGTCTCACAACCATAGAGTAAGACAGAAAGCACCAGGACCCTACAGTCTTGGACCTTTGTTCTCCAACAAAGGTATTAGCATCTCCAAATTCCTCTCTCCAGAGACCTCATGACACCATGAGGTCTTTCCAGATTACTCTTGAGCTCATTGGCCGAACCTCCAGAGATACGAATATCACAGCTGAAAGTAGGGAATGTTTCAGCAATTTCAACACCTTCACCACAAGCTGATCCACTTCTAGAGACTGAGTCCAGGAAGTCAGCAAAAACCTGAATCTTAGTTTTAATCCAGGAAAGTTGGAAATACAGACACTCTGATTTCTCATTTCATTTCTCATGTCCACTATGTCCACAAGGATAACAACACTGTCTAAGAACTTAAGGTCAGTATACAAAGGTACCCAAGTTGCTGGTCTCAATGACCTTACACCCAGTACATGCACAGACTGAACAGAATAAAAATCAGAACCTCTCAATGTCTCTGTGTTACTCAGATGAAACAACAATGATGGACTTAAGCATGGTAGAAATGTGGAGATTAAACTTCATACCAGTGGTAGCTGCTGGGAGTTCTGTGAGCTTCTGGAGCATGGTGACATTTCACAGTGCAGGAAAATTAAAGACATGTTCAAATGTGAGTTGAAGGTAAAGCTGAATCTTTTCTTTTCCATTGCAGCATGACGGATAGGGAACTCCCTCAGAGGATAGAACGTTACAGAGTCATCTTTGGGACAAACTGTCTCAATGAGAATGTAGTCTGAGACCACACTGGGGTTTGAGTCAGGAGAAACAAAGCAGGATATGATAATGAACCCTAACTCCGGATCAGATGTTGTTGATGTAACCTGAAGCACAGGAGAAGAGAAACAAAAATGTAAATTATGAAGCTAAAACCAAAAAAAGTCAAAAACCGTGTTTAGACCTCACAGTTCGGTACTAGTTTTTGTAAATTCTTCAAATATTTATACAGCATCTTTAATCAGTGAGCAGCAGAGAGCCCGAGGATAGTGAGTCAACACAAATGCAGATCAGTCCTTGAAGAAAAAGCTAAATTAACCAATTCCATTTATGTTTCCAAAGTGTCTGGGTGGAACAATGTGGCCTCTTGCTTCAAATGTCTGGCTCACTGTTCCCTCAGATCACCTCACACACAGAGAGCAGGCTGAACGGGCTGACCATACCTCCTGCACAGAGCAGGAGACTCGAGTGATGTAGTCTGTGGACATGAGCAGAAGAGCCCCCTTTAATGTCAGTGAGTTATGGAAACAAATACGCACGTGTATAATCATACTGTGCCATACTGTGTATTCAGCGTACAGTTCTGTGCACTGAACTGCCGCGTGTGTACTATGTGGTTTAATACCAGACATGGGGCCAAATACAAAAGTATTTGTATTTGAAAATACTTAAATACATTTTTCGGGGTATTTGTATTTGTATTTTCTGATTTTGAATTCAAAGTATTTGTATTTGTATTTCAAATACACTGTCGATCCCAAGTATTTCCAAATACCTTTACAAATACTTTTTCACATACTTTTCAAACTTGGGAATCTCTGTGACACTGTGTTGAATACAGATTGTGATAGTTTGATTATTGCCTGTGATATTATAATAGTGAATTTGTGATAAAACAGTCAATCCTTTACTTATCAATAGTATTTGGTCATGCTATTTTCACAATAAATTGTCACTGGTTTATCAGTTTTTGTGTTGATTTGTTGTTTATAGTTTATAGAAAGTATTTGTATTTGTATTTGAAATACTCAAAATATAAAGTATTTGTATTTGAAAAAGTACAAAGTATTTGTATTTATATTTGGAATTGGAAAATCTAAAGTATTTGTATTTAAATACAATGCAAAGTATTTGACCCCATGTCTGTTTAATACAAGTACATATATTGTGACACCTCTAATGTATTAATAAACAGGGCTGTGAAATGAAAATTGTAAAATCTGAGGAAAATTCGCAGGGGGTCTGGAGGGTGCAGCTCCCCAGGAGCCGGGGTCTAGGGCCTTGTGGGGCCCCAGCAACCAAATTAAATTTTCATCTACTGATACATTTTCAACATCTCCTGGAAGAACAAATCTCAAAATTAGTGCATATTTAAATGATCCTAGATTCAACCTTTCATTTGAATCATCAATGATCATGTTGAAATAACAGAATATGACGTGGAAGTAGGACCTGGAATGATTTTCCTTTTAATTGTAAACCAAATTATGCATTAACTCAGAACAATTAAACTAAATGAAATTCATGAAGACTGAAAAGACTGTTAAAGCATTTCAAAAACCACAGCTAAAGCTAGGAGAATATTTTAAAAATCAGCGTAAAATATCAATAACATACCTTATAGTAAAAAGCCACACATTCTTGTGTAAATTCCTGTAAATCCACTCAAAGCCACAATGTCTTTTTTCCCATGAAAAAAGTCTACATTAATAAAAACTAATTTACATTGTTGTGTAAATTCATGTAGCCTAAATTCATTCAAAGCCACACTTTTTTTTTTTCAATGAAAGAAAGTCTAGATTAATGAAAGAAAAAAAGGCACATAATCTTTTCTGAAAATTCTTACCAGTTCGCTTTTCCCGTTCATCTTTCAGGTGTGTTGATGAAGCCAGCAACAATTCCATGGATTCTTGTCCTTATCAGACTTTTTCAAACCATCTTTCTCACCATCTTCGCTCTGTCTGATGTCGCTCCATGACACAGACATGCTGCAAAATTCTTCTTTTAAAAACTTGAAAGTTCTAAAAGTGTGCGATGGCATTTAGCTAAGCTTCGCGCAGGAGCCACACAGTGTCACCGCAGCAACCAACCAGTCTCGCTTTACAACAACTGTCGTAACAGCCAGGCTTTGAGTGGCATTTATTCTCCTCAAAACTCCGCGGATCCGAGGAAATTGATTTGTATCTGTAACACACGGATCTGTGTCCGCGGACTTATAAAACTTACACGATGTCGTAAAAAAGAATGCTTTGCAATAAACATTTTAAAAACTCAGTAACAATTACGATTATGAAAATCAACGGATTCCTTTTTGGGTAACAAATGAGAAACAAATCATCCGCTCTTCAGGAGTGTTCTTTTTTTTTTAAGGGTTTCAGTGTTCAGACAGATGACATGCAAAACGTTCACAGTTAAAAAGAGGTCAGCTGCAAATGGAATGCATGAATGAAAACCACTCTTCCAACATCAAAGTGAACTTTGGCCGTCACCTCAGGTCAGATCTCAGCACAGTGTGAGCTTTGCAGAGAACATCACACCAAGATCTCACACACAGAAAGCTCTTTGTAAGCTGCTGGCTTCATGTCCTCCTCATAAGTACAATGAATTATCATAAAACCTGTTTTGAAGCACCGTGACTCTTTGACATCTGCAATATGATCAGAATCATTGTTGTGAAATGTAAATCACGATGACCCACAGATTACTGAGGCACGCAGGAGGGTGACAACACAACAAACATCAAAGACAAAGGAGATTAAAAAAGCTTCACCTTGTCGGCTAATCTAAAGGATCAAAGAATCTGAAATCGAGATTTAATTATGTAAAATGTAAAACCAACATTTCCTGTTGTGTGTTACAGTGTGTTGTAGAACAGCGTGACTGTACTTGGGAGCAAAACCTACCTCCACAAAGACTTGCTGATTTTCTGAGACTACATGGAATGCCTGGGGGCCAGGGTTGTGGAACAGGAGTGTATTGTACAACTCCATAGTGAAGGTCATATTGTTGCCTGGTTCCCCTGCTGATTCTGATACAATCCTAGGAACTGAATGTGGGGTTTCCTGGCTCTTTCCATATGTGCAGTTGAACTGTGAGGACAAAAGGACACAGCCAACACAAACATCAGCGTGATCTGACATCAGATTCCACTGTTAACATTCACAACACGTGTGTCCACGCTTGAAAACATTAAGACGGACCACAAAAGAGAGAAGGAGCCTAGAGATACTATATCACTGAGAACAACAAGTTGAAAGCCAAGAAAGGATGAGATAAAGGAAAATAAGTCTGTGGCAAAAATGGGTCAAGTAAAAAAGATGGAGAAACCTTAGAATGGAAAATCTCAGATGGTGAAACACAACAGACTAAATGGAAAGATGGAGAGATTACACAAGCCAGACGAGTATTTACAAGCACCAACGGACTCTGAAAAAAGGAATTTTTGTGTAAATGACATGTTCTACAGGACACAATTATACCCTGGAGGGGTCCAGGGTATAATTGGCCGTTTTTGACTACTTTTGGTTTTACCTTCACAATTTACCTTAAACGAAACTGCTTACTTTGCCTTGTTTGGTATCATTTTTTAGTCCAACCTTACCTGTGGGACTTTACAGTTTTTCTTTCATTCTGACATACTGCATTAACACAATGAACCTAAATTCACACAAAAACATCAAATCCAAGTAGAAAAAATTTTTTGTTCTTTTTTTACTGTGAAAACCACAAACATGTTTAACCAGTCATTTTTATAACTTAGAATGCAAATATAATTTGTGAATTTCAAAATTATATGTACAAATGTAGCAAACAATGAAGTTATATACAGCTATTTACATTAAAATCCAGGAAATGTTTCAGGTGTTTTTCGTACAACTATTTACATAACAATAAGATGCCACAAATTTTTGTGCCACTCAAAAAAACAATTCCTTCACAGAGGGGATACAGGCCTCAACCACAGGAGCGTCACTCTTCCTGTTGCACACCTGGAGGCAGTGTTGGCACTTTCATCTGCTTTTGGTGGTGTTTTGGCCAGGATCTCTTCAGCAATCAACCCACGTGGGTTGGGGAGTTTGATTGGTTTAGGTCGTGCATTTTTCAACTAAGGATAAAGAGGAAGTTGTGGGGGTGTTTTGCCCACTGCAACTGCTGCACTGAGACACAGCTGAACAAGGAAGTGGAAGTCCCGTTTGCTGGGCGTTTCTACAAAAACAATAACTTGACTAAATGTAATCCTTTTTAAAGTGTAGGTGATGCGATACATAATTTTTCTTTTTCTAGTATTTAAGACTAAAATTAAACAACAGTTTGAACTTAATGCTTTCCCTGTGTGTGGTTACTGAAAAGATAAATATTCGGATTTTGAACTGGGTGCCACTAAAAACCAGGAACGTCCGGGCGAGTCACGACATTGGAGAAGAAGGAGGACGTGATCACAGTGGGAGAACCATCAACCATTATCCCATTTGTTTGGTTAACAATCAGATGTATTTCTGTGTGCAAGTGCTTCATTTCTGGAGTTATGCCAGCTCCATGTGTTTGTTGCGGGCTTTTATTAAAACACTGGTTTCAGTTTCCTAAAGATCACGTGCGTCAGAATGAGTGGATAAAACAGATAAATGGGTCAGTGACTCGTCTGTACTGTCCATCCTGACAGCCCCGTTTCCACCAAGCGGTTTGCGTCAGTGCTGCACGGTATTATAGTGTGGGAATGGTTAAGTCTGGCACCCAGATCCCTTTTGATTGGCAGGTGGAACACTTATATTTATGAGCGTGCGCACAGAGGCAAAAAAGGTGTGACGATTTACCCAAACTGACCCATACTTACTCCAAATATGAGTGAATTAAGTACTTTTATTTATGCTTTGTGATTTATGCACTCCATTCTCAAAATGGTACATGAACAGAAATGCACAGCGGGACGCACAGCTGCCTCGTCAGGGCTCGTAACATCTGATTCTTACAGTTATCTGATTAGTAAAAGTTATCTGATTATACAGGTCATGTGAACCTTATGCAAACGTAATCATCCTATATTATTTGTCCCAGTGCAGCCACCTGTAATGTCCAAGAGCTGGTTGTTGGAAAAAAAAAAAAAAAAAAATCGCTTGATTGTTTTTCACATATGAAACTTCTGCCATGGTCAAAGAGAGCTTTAAAATGCTGAAACAACAAACAAGGAAAAGCTTTTTCCCCAAAGCTGTAGCCTCCATCACACCTCCTCTTCTCCACCCCCACTCATACTCACCAGCTTCAGCTACTGTCTGAGTCACAGACTATTGCTCCTCCTACTGGATTTTAAACAGCCATGGGCACTGCAATTTTTACATCTTGGTTTACACTTTAAATAACATGTCTATTGTTGTCTTTTGCACCTTATTGCACTTTTATTTTATGTATTTTATCTTTTATATTTAATCTTTGCTGCTACTGACTGGTTGTCACCAACAAATTTTCATTGTTTCTTACAATGACAATAAAGTCTCTCACTTATCGTATCTAAGGGATGTTTCAGTACGCTTATGAGTCCTGACAGTTCTTTTTTTGGCACACGATGACTGTCTGAACTTTGCGATCTGATGTTACGATCCCTGATGAGGCAGCTGTGCATCTTGCTATGCATATGGAATGGTGAGTGCCGTTTGCTTTTCATGTACCATTTTGAGAACAGAGTGCATAAATCACCAAAACATAAAATACTCAATTTACTCATATTCCTTCAGGATCAATAATGTATGTATGCATGCACGCACGCATGGATCCATCTATCCATCTATCTATCCATCTA
Organism: Thalassophryne amazonica; assembly: GCF_902500255.1. Lineage (NCBI taxonomy): Eukaryota > Metazoa > Chordata > Actinopteri > Batrachoidiformes > Batrachoididae > Thalassophryne > Thalassophryne amazonica. The sequence goes on from NC_047112.1 coordinate 112,083,165, forward strand.
TCCATCTATCTATCTATCTATCTATCTATATGCACAGACACGTCAGATGACTCCAGAGTTTCTTCAGACTCACCATAATGGATGATTGGTGCACTGTGGGCTCCACAAATGTCTTTCCAGTCTCCACTGGGACCCTTGGGAATGGTGCGGCTTCAGATTCAAGATCCAGTAGCCCACCACTCCCATCCTTAGTCTCTGCATGACTTATCAGGACCTGTCATCCACAGAGGAGTTAACAGCAAGGACAAAGACTACAGACATACACAAAAATAATTCATGGACCTTTTCTTTGGGAGGTCAAGTTGTTTAGTAAAAATATTCTGCAACCACGAACTTGGATCCAAAATGTGGGAATGTGTTATAGCCTCAGCAGCAGGACTCATCCCAGCCAGAAACATCAGACGCATTTCTCAAAAGCCCTGAGATGAACACAGGATGCTTGAGAGAAATCTGATGTCATGGAGTGAGAGTACAGTCCCACTGACACCGCCTGCTGCAAATGATCAATCTGATGCTGCAGATACCCAACTGTAACAATTGTCCATTTCTGGAAACAAGGACCAAAACTGGTGCACATACTTCTTAGACATTACTGTTTTGAGAAAAAAAAACCTGATTGGCCACTTCGAATTTTCAATAGGCAGCCAGTTTGGGATCAATTGAAGAATTACACAGGGGTCAAAATTAAAAGATGCTTCAATCATATTGAAAAGTATACCACATTATTTGCCTGCTCATAAATATTCCCAAAAGGTATAGTTTGAACAATTTATGGCTGAATGTTATGAGGTTAAAAAAAAAAGCAAGTATGGTGGCAAAGGTCAATTTCAGTTTGTACAGGGGTCAAAAGTTAAAGTTGCTCCAATTTTGGTATTAAAAAAAGTGGTGCAAATTATTGGTTGAGCTAATAGGGTTAATAAATGGAATAGTTTGACTGTGTTGAATGCTTAGTCTACAAAGAAAAGGTCCAACAATGGTGACATTGGATTCTATGACATGTGACATGTTACCCCATGACGTGATAACTAAGCATGACACATGGTGCAAACTATTCCTTTTTAAAACCCTATTAACCAATAATTTGCATCACTTTTTACCAAAATTAAAGCAACTTTAACTTTAGATCCCTGTACAAACTACGAGGGTAGGCTGAAAAGTTCTAAGGCTGACTATGATGCAGTTGTCGAATTGAACAAATTCAGGGTTATTTTTCTACATAGTCTCCCTGTAACTCCACACACTTCTTCCAGCGGGGCTTGAGTGCTTCCATTCCCTTGGCATAGAAGCTTTCATCTTGAGAGTCAAAATAGTCCTCAACGGCAGCCATCACCTCATCATTGCTCCGACAGTGCTTCCCAGCCAAGTTTTTTTTCAGGTTTGGGAACAGATGAAAGTCCGAGGGTGCCAAGTCAGGGGGGTATGGTGGGTGATCTACCAGTTCAAATCCACACTCGTGGATAGTGGCCATGGCCACTGTTGACTTGTGAGCTGGGGCATTGTCTTGACGGAACAGCACCCCTTTCGTCAGCTTTCCTGGTCGTATCTTTTTGATAGCCTCGCGTAACTGTCTCAGTAGGTTAGAATAGTACTGTCCATTTATGGTTTGTCCATTTTCAAGATAGTCCAAACCAGAAAACTGAAACCATGACCTTCCCTGCAGATGAAACGACCTTGGCCTTCTTTGGAGGTGGTGACCCTGCTGAGATGATTGATAGAAAGGGTAACCTGCAACATTTTGGCCCTTATTGCCCACCCCTGGCCCAAACTATACCTTTTTGGAATCTTTGTGAACCGGCAAATAATGTGGCATGGTTTTCAATATGAATGGGGCATCTTTTAATTTTGACCACTGTGTAATTCTTCAACTGACCCCTATCTGGCTGCCTATTGAAAATTTAAGTGGCCAATCAGTTTTGTTTTGTTTTTGTTTTGTTTTTTTCAAAACAGTAATGTCTAGAAGTACAACCCCTGGCAAAAATTATGGAATCACCGGCCTCGGAGGATGTTCATTCAGTTGTTTAATTTTGTAGAAAAAAAGCAGATCACAGACATGACACAAAACTAAAGTCATTTCAAATGGCAACTTTCTGGCTTTAAGAAACACTATAAGAAATCAAGAAAAAAAGATTGTGGCAGTCAGTAACGGTTACTTTTTTAGACCAAGCAGAGGAAAAAAATATGGAATCACTCAATTCTGAGGAAAAAATTATGGAATCACCCTGTAAATTTTCATCCCCCAAACTAACATCTGCATCAAATCAGATCTGCTCGTTGACACTGACCCTATGCCATGACATTGACCCTATGTGTCTTTTTGCAAGGAATGTTTTCGCAGTTTTTGCTCTATGGCAAGATGCATTATCATCTTGAAAAATGATTTCATCATCCCCAAACATCCTTTCAATTGTCCAAAATATCAATGTAAACTTGTGCATTTATTGATGATGTAATGACAGCCATCTCCCCAGTGCCTTTACCTGACATGCAGCCCCATATCATCAACGTCTGTGGAAATTTACGTTCTCTTCAGGCAGTCATCTTTATAAATCTCATTGGAACGGCACCAAACAAAAGTTCCAGCATCATCACCTTCCCCAATGCAGATTCGAGATTCATCACTGAATATGACTTTCATCCAGTCATCCACAGTCCACGATTGCTTGTCCTTAGCCCACTGTAACCTTGTTTATTTTTTGTTTAGGTGTTAATGATGGCTTTCGTTTAGCTTTTCTGTATATAAATCCCATTTCCTTTAGGTGGTTTCTTACAGTTCGGTCACAGACGTTGACTCCAGTTTCCTCCCATTCGTTCCTCATTTGTTTTGTTGTGCATTTTTCGATTTTTGAGACGTATTGCTTTAAGTTTTCTGTCTTGACGCTTTGATGTCTTCCTTGGTCTACCAGTATGTTTGCCTTTAACAACCTTCCCATGTTGTTTGTATTTGGTCCAGAGTTTAGACACAGCTGACTGTGAATAACCAACATCTTTTGCAACATTGCGTGATGATTTACCCTCTTTTAAGAGTTTGATAATCCTCTCCTTTGTTTCAATTGACATCTCTCGTGTTGGAGCCATGATTCATGTCAGTCCACTTGGTGCAACAGCTCTCCAAGGTGTGATCACTCCTTTTTAGATGCAGACTAACGAGCAGATCTGATATAATGCAGGTGTTAGTTTTGGGGATGAAAATTTACAGGGAGTTTCCATAATTGTTTCCTCAGAATTGAGTGATTCCATATTTTTTTCCTCTGCTTGGTCTAAAAAAGTAACCGTTACTGACTGCCACAATCTTTTTTCTTGATTTCTTATAGTGTTTCTTAGAGCCAGAAAGTTGCCATTTGAAATGACTTTAGTTTTGTGTCGTGTCTGTGATCTGCTTTTTTTCTACAAAATTAAACAACTGAATGAACATCCTCCGAGGCTGGTGATTCCATAATTTTTGCCAGGGGTTGTATGTGCACCAATTTTGTTGCTTGTTTACAGAAATGAACAATTGTTACAATTACGTATCTGCTGCACGATAAAGAATTCTAGAAAAGTTCCTCAAACCAACATCTGGACATGGAGCTGCTTCATCTCAGATTATAATTTAGCCATGGCAACACTCCACCTGATATTAGAGACACTTTTTTAATCCTTTGAGGGTCATGAGTACGTACTCATTGGCCCCATCGGTTTTGAACTGGATATATGTTTTTAACAGTTTCTGCCACAAACTCCTGTTGAACTTTAAAATGAACACACAAAAACAGATATACTTGGGGATGTTTACAGTATGCTCTTCCTGTTGTCAAGCATAGCAAATAATAGTATGGTACTCACAGTGTTGATGTACAGGACCACTGAACTGGGCTGCATGGGAAACACTGTAGTCTGGCAGCCAGTCAGAGGAGTTTCAAGTGTGTAGTGAGTGTCATTAACTGTTGCTTTGCATTCTGGGTCTTGGAGAGTGACGTTGGCATGAGCAAACCCATTTGCCTGAGGAAATATGGCACAGTTGGATTAGGATCAAAGTAGGTTTTCCTTTTTTCCTTATTATTTGCTTTGCTCTGTCTCAGAATTGTAAATGGGGAAAAACCTCAGTGTTTGACCTTAACGTTCCCAGGAATAAACAAATCCTATAAGGTGGTCTAGCTCCAAGCCAGTTTCTCCTAATTACAGTGTATGCCTTTCCTTGCTGTTATATGGGCTCATTATGTGTCCCCATGTTTAGATGCCAAATGTTGGGAGTTTTCTGACTCAATGACAGCTTTTGTGTGACAGGTACACTACTGCTAAAAAACAAACAAACAAAACATTATTTAAATTAGAACTCTGGGTTTTTTCAACTTTGGCTCTATTGTGAGATCTTTTTTGAGTTCTTTTTTTTTTTCATCAAGACAGGAACTATTTTGATCGGTCCAGTATTTCTTCAGAACACAAATACCACCACAAGCTAAAATGTTACACAATGCAATTGGACAAGGCAGGCTAAGCAATGAGGCAGTGAACAGCTTCTGGTCTCCACTGAACAGGAGTAATAGACTGGTGCCAAAATCTAGAAACTTTGTGACCCTAAGCGCCCCATCGGAACCCAGTTTCTCAGCTTCATAAGCAATCAAATGCACTGAAGTGAAGTGCCATTCTTTTGTTAATCCTAGGGTGCTGAATTTAAATTTTTCATTTGAACAACTCTATTTGACCTCTGGTGGCCTCTAGAGGTCACTAACCTATACAACCAAAAATGGCAAACTGAAAATAGTTTATTTCCTTCATAAAGCTATTAAATATACTAATATGAGGGACAAAGTTGAAATTTGGTCTTATTTTGCCAAGCTGGAGATGCTAAATTCAAATCTTTCATATGCCAATCTCCATCTGGTCTCTGGTATTAAAGGCACTGCGCTGCGGTGGTTTGAATCATATTTGTCTAATAGATTACAATTTGTTCATGTAAATGGGGAATCTTCTTCACAGACTAAAGTTAATTATGGAGTTCCACAAGGTTCTGTGCTAGGACCAATTTTATTCACTTTATACATGCTTCCCTTAGGCAGTATTATTAGACGGTATTGCTTAAATTTTCATTGTTACGCAGATGATACCCAGCTTTATCTATCCATGAAGCCAGAGGACACACACCAATTAGCTAAACTGCAGGATTGTCTTACAGACATAAAGACATGGATGCCCTCTAATTTCCTGCTTTTAAACTCAGATAAAACTGAAGTTATTGTACTTGGCCCCACAAATCTTAGAAACATGGTGTCTAACCAGATCCTTACTCTGGATGGCATTACCCTGACCTCTAGTAATACTGTGAGAAATCTTGGAGTCATTTTTGATCAGGATATGTCATTCAAAGCGCATATTAAACAAATATGTAGGACTGCTTTTTTGCATTTACGCAATATCTCTAAAATCAGAAAGGTCTTGTCTCAGAGTGATGCTGAAAAACTAATTCATGCATTTATTTCCTCTAGGCTGGACTATTGTAATTCATTATTATCAGGTTGTCCTAAAAGTTCCCTAAAAAGCCTTCAGTTAATTCAAAATGCTGCAGCTACAGTACTGACGGGGACTAGAAGGAGAGAGCATATCTCACCCATATTGGCCTCTCTTCATTGGCTTCCTGTTAATTCTAGAATAGAATTTAAAATTCTTCTTCTTACTTATAAGGTTTTGAATAATCAGGTCCCATCTTATCTTAGGGACCTCGTAGTACCATATCACCCCAATAGAGCGCTTCACTCTGACTGCAGGCTTACTTGTAGTTCCTAGGGTTTGTAAGAGTAGAATGGGAGGCAGAGCCTTCAGCTTTCAGGCTCCTCTCCTGTGGAACCAGCTCACAATTCAGATCAGGGAGACAGACACCCTCTCTACTTTTAAGATTAGGCTTAAAACTTTCCTTTTTGCTAAAGCTTATAGTTAGGGCTGGATCAGGTGACCCTGAACCATCCCTTAGTTATGCTGCTATAGACGTAGACTGCTGGGGGGTTCCCATGATGCACTGTTTCTTTCTCTTTTTGCTCTGTATGCACCACTCTGCATTTAATCATTAGTGATCGATCTCTGCTCCCCTCCACAGCATGTCTTTTTCCTGGTTCTCTCCCTCAGCCCCAACCAGTCCCAGCAGAAGACTGCCCCTCCCTGAGCCTGGTTCTGCTGGAGGTTTCTTCCTGTTAAAAGGGAGTTTTTCCTTCCCACTGTAGCCAAGTGCTTGCTCACAGGGGGTCGTTTTGACCGTTGGGGTTTTACATAATTATTGTATGGCCTTGCCTTACAATATAAAGCGCCTTGGGGCAACTGTTTGTTGTGATTTGGCGCTATATAAAAAAATTGATTGATTGATTGATTGGTATCCTTTAGAGGTCAATGACCTTTGCATATGCACAATACTCCAATAAACATTGTGTTGTGTTCTTAAACTGAGATGTGAATGGCCTCTACATTATTACATCAGCTTAAAAATCGGAATTTCTCAAGTGCTTGTGCTAAATCTAGACGATGAATATGCCAACCCAATTCGCCAACCCATAGTTTCTGGTGGAGGTAGCACAGGTCTTTGTTGATTTGCTTGGAGTCATATAGCTGCTTGATAGTGTGCCCTCTTGATATGAAATGACCAGGCATCCTGGCTTGGAGTTAATGTCTCCAGAGGAACAGCCTGAGCAAATAGAGAGGCCTTGGCACTGTTTGACGAGGTGCATGAGCCAGCTTTGAAAACCTCACAAATAAAGGCCTCCACATCAGCACAGGCTGTAGTGCTTCGGTGACCTCTTCCAAGTTCTTTCAGGAGATTATGGTGCTCCATGAAAACTTTGAAACAAGATTTCTTTGAGTGTCCTGCCAAGAAAGAAGTGATATCACATCCTGTGATAGCACGGAAGGCTGGCAGCGAACTGAGCAGAGCATCGCCAAGGTTCTCGGCAACGGTGTGAATTGGAATGAATTTCTGCTTCTTTGAGTTGCCTGCTTTCATGCATACAGTATCACAGTTGATGCTGGTAAACTGGGCAAAAAGGAGAACCAAAACATCTGTCTTTTGAAGCCACAACAGCAGCGGCTTGGCTCTTGGTGCAATGGAGCACCAAGAGCCTCTTCATGTCTAGCCTCAAGTTATTCTACATTTACAACATTTGGGCAGCACAGTGGCTTAGTGGTTATCACTGTTGCGTCACAGCAAGAAGGTCATGGGATCGATTCCCACTGTGGCCTTTTTGTGTGGAGTCTGCGTGTTCTCCCTGTGGTTGTGTAGGTTTCCTCTGGGCGCTATGGTTTCCTCCCACATTTAAAGACATGCAGGTTCGGTAAATTGGAAACTTTATAATTGCCCAGGTCTCCTTTGCAAAAGAGAAGTTAATCTCAATGGGACTAAACTGGTTAAATAAAAAAAAAATCAGATGCTGAAGCCTCTACATGCTCTTCACTAGCAACAACAGTTTTGTTTGGTGGAGCCTGAAGCATCAACTGTTGAGAGAGAAATCTAGCAAGGTCTGCCTTGTTTTCCTCACTGGCCATGAAATTCTCCCACTTCAGCGGCAGTGGTACATCTCTGATCTCTGATCTCCTGCTGAATTGGGACTGCCTTCTTGGCACGTTTAGTGTGACTGCCAGACTTTTATGGCAGGTCATAGTATCTATCAAACACAATGTGTATGTACTTGAAAGGTCCCCATCTTGCATGGGGCACAGTTGCACACTTAATAACTACAGACCTGTGGCCCTAACATCACATGTAATCAAGTCACTGGAGAGGCTCGTCCTGAGGTATCTCCACACAGTCGTCGAATCATTGTTGGACCCCCTGCAGTTTGCGTACCAGGACAAAAGGGGAGTGGAGGATGCTGTCATCTTCATGCTGCACAGAGCTTATTCTCACCTGGAAGAGGCAGGCAGCACAGTGACAGTCATGTTCTTTGACATCTCCAGTGTGTTCAACACCATCCAGCCTGACTTGCTCAGTAATAAGCTACTTAGGTGGAGGCTCCACTGATGGTCTGGATTACTAACTACCTCACAAACCACCCACAGTATGTGAAGCTTTGGGACATTACATCCAACACCATCAAGAACAGCGTGGGGGCACCACAGGGGATGGTCCTGTCTCCCTTCCTGTTCACACTCTGCACGTCAGACTACAGGTTCTGGTCACAGTGCTGCCACTTGCAGGTTTTCCGACGACATTGTGGGCTGCATCAGCAGTGACCAGGAGGCTGAACACAGGCACGTGGGCTCAAGCAGCTGCAGCTCAGTGCATCTAAGATGAAGGAGCTGGTGGTGGACTTCAAAAGACAGAAGACCCGTCCGAACCCAGTTACCATCAATGTTACTGAGGTGGACATTGTGAACTACTACAAGTACCTGGGCAGTGACCACATAGACAACAAACTGGACTGGAATGTAAAAACAGATGCGGTGCAAAAGAAAGGTCAGAGCCAACTGCACTTCATCAAGAGGCTCAGATTTTTCAATGTCTGCAAAAATATGTTGCCGATGTTTTATCACTCGATGGTCTCCAGCGTCATCTTCTATGCTGTAGTGTGCTGGGGCAGCAGGCTGACAGCAGCTGACACAAGCAGACTCAACAAGCGTATCAGCAGGAGAGCAGGCTCTGTCCTGGTGGTTGAGCTGGAGTCTGTGGTGGAGGTGTCAGAGAGGAGGATGTTGAGGAAACTGCTCAGCATCCTGGACACCTCCCTTGCAGCCCACACTGATGTACTGTCAGAGCACCTTCAGTCATAGACTGAGACCACCAAGATCCACCACAGAATGCCACAGGAGGTCTTTCCTACCTGTGGTAATCAGACTTATAACTCCTCCCCGTTCTGCAGGATGAATACATAATGAATAGAGTTATTCAGAGCTATTCGGTTATCCAGAGTTATGTGCAATATTGTCAAACATGTGCAATATAACTTCCAGTCATTTCTCAAATTTGTTGCACTTATTCTAATAAAAAAATTGATTCATTGATTGATTTCTATTTAATTCTAACACTTTCTGTAATTGTTTACTGTTTCTGTACTCTGGCAAAATAATTTCCTTCAGAATAAATAAAGCTGATCTTTATCTTTGTGATAGATGTAGCTTTGGTGCATGCACGTGGTCTCTCTGCACAGTCTACACTAGCAGTGGCTGACCTCCCCATCTAGGTCAACTAAAATTGAGATGAAGTTAGGCCACGCTACAGGGTGCTGCATAAATTCAGAAACAACAGGTTTAAACGGGGGTTTCTGTGTCTGTTAATTGGACTGATATTTGTAGGTCTTGATTTATTGTGGTGTGCTCAAATAGCTACATAATTAATTATAACTCAGATATGTGTTTTGTGCTCAACAGGGCTAAGCTAATCATGTCCTTAGTGACAGAAATTATTTGCCAACTTAAATATCATTTTAGCACATATGTAATAGCTTAATGAAGGCACTGTTCAGTTTGCCATTTTTGGATAGAGTTCTTCAAATTAAAAAATTGAAATCAGCACCCTAGAACTGACAAAAGAAGGCCATTTGTTAAGTTTATTCGGGGGTGATGAGTCCAGAGGATCCTAAGTTCAAATCTCAGCCTGACCGGAAAATCACTAAGGGCCCTTGGACAAAGTAAAGTGACACTTTTACACTATGCACATAAATGTAAAAACAGCAGTGTTTATTTGGTGTATACTGTGACAGTGAATGCCTGCAAAATCAATAATGGACAGATGAGTATCATTTTTGTCCCAAGTGAAAAAATGAACCCAAAAATCATATTAAAATACTGAGTGAAAAAGCTCAGCATTTCCCATTAATAGAAGACTTGTAACTGACTTGAATGAGTTTTTCTTTGTTTAATAGCATTCACAGAATTAAGAGCAGGAAAAACGTTTCGTGGGCTGACAGGCCACATAAGAATATAGGAATGACAACCAGGTTAGTGTTTACAAAGTCAGTTTCCACTTTTACACAATCATCATATTTATAGATTTTTGTAATACCAACAAGCTCAGAAAATGCACTGCAAGGCAAAACATACTGTATTGTTCTGAATATCAGATGGTAGGGATTTTTTGTTGTTTTTATTATTATTATTATTATTATTATTACTTCGAAAAACATCTGGAATAAATTCAGTCATCTGATGTTCAGGGTCTGGACATTGACATGTACGTCCATAACAGTAGATAACACCAAATACCCTTGAAATAAATGTGCCTCCAAGGACTGAAATAGCACTCCTTGTAACTAGGTTATCATTCTGCATGATGGAGATACAGTGATCATACTGAAAAGACTGCACCTCAAAAACTGGGTAAGTTACAATATTTTCTAAAGTACAAGTCACACTGGAGTACAAGTTATATTCATCACTTCATGCACGAATAAGCAAAATGGATTTAATCTCCATATTATTCATTTATAAGGCAAACACAGTGTTTAGGAGCAGAACTAATTAATACCACTGTAAGGGCATAAAATGCAAGTAAACTACGTGAGGTGAACATACCACGCAATGAAATCTTTGAAAACCCGGTGTACCATTTATATATTTACAATACAAACACAGCTTTAGGCGCTGGAAGCTAGGAGCTAATTAGTTATTGTGGATTATCTTTCAGGCTTTTTGAGCCCAGTACTGACTTGTTGTGGATTACATTTTAATGTGGAACATTTCTCCAAAGTGACAGAGCGGTCCAACGCACGCATGGGAAGTTCAGTGTTAAATCAGCTCACAGTGCATTTATGTGTTTCATGTTTACACTGTTACTCTGCTGTGGACATGAACATCTGTTCATTTGAGCGCGTGCACGCACACACACACACACACACACGTCTCTTCCAGTGCATTTTTACGACACAGTTCTTTGTGTTATTAGAATGCACTCGTTGTTGTATGATGAAGACATTTATTCATATTTATTTGCTTTAAGTGAGCATGACTGCTAATTTGTATTTTAGCTGTAGTCTGACATGAGGAAAAGATCAAAAACAGTAACACCATCATGATCGCTTATTTAAAGAATGCTTTAAGTGTGACCTGACTCAGTTTTAAATGCATACTGAGAGTAATCAAGCCCCGCTTTCACCTCTCTTGTTTTATAAAACATAGAAGGCAGTTAATGGTGTGTTTCTCATTTCAATGGCAAAAAAATTTGTGCCCGTGAATCATGATTTTTTGTATGCAAGTCACTGAGTCACAGGACCTCTGAAACTCGCCAAAAAACTGCCACTTAAACTCGGGAAAGTACGGTAACAAGCAACTGTGGAGAAATTATGATGCAGTTATTAAGCTCATTGTGATAAATACAGTGGAGTCAACAAACAACTCTCAAGCATTCAGGAAATATTGAACAGCATGAAGTCTTAAAAATCCTAACAATGAGAAAAGCTTGCTGTGGTGCGTATTTACATTATTTTTTTTTTTTTAAAAGGTCATATTCAGACCAATACAGGAACTGCTCCAGACATATATTCTGTGCTGGGTATCATCCATGTTTATTGTGCTTTTCTTATAATTTAGCATGTCAAATGTGACTTGCATTTCAAATCAATGATTATATTGGAATGTTTATTTTTTTTATCATTTATTTATTTAAAATTTAAACTGGATTTGGGACTTCTATCATTATATCATATCAAAAAGTTATTAAAAACATTTGTAATTTTCACACTTATCAATGGAATGAAGACTTTTGCAATTTAAATTTTCATAAAACATATGGTAAGGACACGAGGTGTGTTATTTTCTTGAACTTATTAGAACGACTCCATGGTACAGCAGCTGACAGCATGCTGTGCACTCACTTTCAGGCTGTCTTTATCAATACTGACCACCATCCTTGTGTCCTCACACTGCACAGTCAGGCCAACACTCAGAACTCCCTGCTGCTCCTCCAGCTCCCCACCCTCCCACAGTCCTTCACTGAAGGGAGACAGGTGTGGCAGCTCGTGAGACACCGGTGGGGGGAAGGGGAAGGGCAGAATGGAGTGCCGTGAAGCAGATCCTGCTCCAGGATGTGGAATGGAATCACGCAGGATGGAGAGCTCTGGAGGCAACATGCTGTCCGGTGGGTCTGCCACATCTGGAAGTCACACAAACCCATACTAGAGCCTGTGAGACTGGCACAACTATAAAACATTTCACAATTTCACACAAATTTCTTTATAGGGTTAGTGAAATGTGGCACAGCAGAAAATTATAGCAGCTTCAAAAGTGCAGATTTCATTCATGTTCTATTCTCATCAGTCTCAATGAACACTTTCTCCACTTGAGCCAGCATGTTTCATTTAGTTTAACACGGGTTCACAAAGTAATTTTTAAGAGGTTCAGTTAACCTGGTTCTCTCAGGCGTAGATTGAAGAGGTTTGCCACAGGAGTGTTGGTGTATGAGGTCACTGGACTGAAGCTATGTTCCTCTGCCCATTTGATCAGGGATTGAGATCCCGAAGGCAAGTGCTGCTTGGGGAATTTTGACACACGCATAAGTCTCTCCATGTTTGAACTAATGCTCACCGTATCGGAGGCCTGCAGAAAAAGGGGAATAGAAACAAGGTGGAACATATATTTAGGTTCTTTGCAATGACACACACACACACACACACACACATATATGTATGTATGTGTGTGTGTATATATATATACACACATATATATATATATATATATATATATATACATACATACATACATATACATACAGATACACATACATACACATATATACATAAATACATACACATACATACACATACGAGGTCTATTAGAAAAGAAACCGACCTTTTTATTTTTTTCAAAAACTATATGGATTTGAATCATGTGTGATTGCGTCAGACAAGCTTGAACCCTCATGCGCATGCGTGAGTTTTTTCACGCCTGTCGGTTGCGTCATTCGCCTGTGGGCAGGCTTTGAGAGAGCACTGGTCCACCCCTCCCGTCGGAATTCCTTTATCTGACTTCTTGCTGAGAGACTGGTGCTTTGCTTGATCAAAATTTTTTCAGAAACTGTAAGGCACATCCAAGTGGACAACATTCGAGAAATTCAGACGGTTTTCGGTGAAAATTTTAATGGCTGATGAGAGATTAAGGAGTGTTACTATCGCTTTAAGGACAGCCCACGGCGCCGGTCGGTGCGCCGCGCCCTGAGCCGCCGTCGTCAGCCTGTTTCGAGCTGAAACTTCCAAATTTAAGCCTCTGTTGACCCAGGACGTAATGAGAGAACAGAGAAGTTTCAGAAGAGGTCGGGATCAGCAGTTTATCCGGACATTCCACTGTTAAAAGATTTTGTAATGAAAGACGTGCGGACGGATTCGTGAGTCGGCACCCAGCTGCTCATGGCGCGACGCCACAGCAAAACACCTCCGTGTTGATAACCATTCGTAAGATTCAGGCGGTTTTCGATGGCTTTCAGTCGAGTGAGTATCCGAGAAATTGTTTAACAGCTGGGCATGTTCAAACTTGTCCTGTAATGCTTCCAACAGAGGTGTTTTGCTGTGGCACCGCGCCATGAGCGGCTGGGTGCCGACGCACGAATCCATAAATTAATCCGTAATTAAAATTTTCACCGAAAACCGTCTGAATTTCTCGAATGATGTCCACTTGGATGTGCCTTACAGTTTCTGAAAAAATTTTGATCAAGCAAAGCGCCAGTCTCTCAGCAAGAAGTCAGACAAAGGAATTCCGACGAGAGGGGTGGACCAGTGCTCACTCAAAAAAAAAAAAAAAAAAAAAAAAATATATATATATATATATATATATATATATATATACGAGGTCTGTCAATAAAGCAACAGTCCTTTTTATTTTTTTCAAAAACTATATGGATTTCATTCATATGTTTTTACGTCAGACATGCTTGAACCCTCGTGCGCATGCGTGAGTTTTTCCACGCCTGTCGGTGACGTCATTCGCCTGTGAGCACTCCTTGTGGGAGGAGTCGTCCAGCCCCTCGTCGGAATTCCTTTGTCTGAGAAGTTGCTGAGAGACTGGCGCGTTGTTTGATCAAAATTTTTTCTAAACCTGTGAGACACATCGAAGTGGACACGGTTCGAAAAATTAAGCTGGTTTTCAGTGAAAATTTTAACGGCTGATGAGAGATTTTGAGGTGATTCTGTCGCTTTAAGGACTTCCCACGGTGCGAGACGTCGCTCAGCGCTCTCAGCCGCCGTCGTCAGCCTGTTCAAGCTGAAAACCTCCACATTTCCGCGCGTCGGGACGCAGCCGACGCGGTGCGGCGGCACAGGAAAAACACCTCTGTGTTGATAACCATTTGTAAAATCCAGGCGGCTTTTGATGGCTTTCAGTGGAGTGAGTATATGAGAAATTGTTTAACAGCAGGACATGTTCCAACTTGTCCTTAAAGCTTTCAACAGAGGTGTTTTTCCTGTGGCGGAGCGTCGCGGAGGTTTTCAGCTTGAACAGGCTGACGACGGCGGCTGAGAGCGCTGAGCGACGTCTCGCACCGTGGGAAGTCCTTAAAGCGACAGAATCACCTCAAAATCTCTCATCAGCCGTTAAAATTTTCACTGAAAACCAGCTTAATTTTTCGAACCGTGTCCACTTCGATGTGTCTCACAGGTTTAGAAAAAATTTTGATCAAACAACGCGCCAGTCTCTCAGCAACTTCTCAGACAAAGGAATTCCGACGAGGGGCTGGACGACTCCTGCCACAAGGAGTGCTCACAGGCGAATGACGTCACCGACAGGCGTGGAAAAACTCACGCATGCGCACGAGGGTTCAAGCATGTCTGACGTAAAAACATATGAATGAAATCCATATAGTTTTTGAAAAAAATAAAAAGGACCGTTACTTTATTGACAGCCCTCGTATATATATACACTCAACAAAAATATGAACGCAACACTTTTGGTTTTGCTCCCATTTTGCACACAGCACAATGCCACAGATGTCGCAAGATTTGAGGGAGCATGCAATTGGCATGCTGACAGCAGGAATGTCAACCAGAGCTGTTGCTCGTGTATTGAATGTTCATTTCTCTACCATAAGCCGTCTCCAAAGGTGTTTCAGAGAATTTGGCAGTACATCCAACCAGCCTCACAACCGCAGACCACGTGTAACCACACCAGCCCAGGACCTCCACATCCAGCATGTTCACCTCCAAGATCATCTGAGACCAGCCACTCGGACAGCTGCTGAAACAATCGGTTTGCATAACCAAAGAATTTCTGCACAAACTGTCAGAAACCGTCTCAGGGAAGCTCATCTGCATGCTCGTCGTCCTCATCGGGATCTCGACCTGACTCCAGTTCGTCGTCGTAACCGACTTGAGTGGGCAAATGCTCACATTCACTGGCGTCTGGCACGTTGGAGAGGTGTTCTCTTCACGGATGAATCCCGGTTCATACTGTTCAGGGCAGATGGCAGACAGCGTGTGTGGCGTCGTGTGGGTGAGTGGTTTTCTGATGTCAATGTTGTGGATCGAGTGGCCCATGGTGGCGGTGGGGTTATGGTATGGGCAGGCGTCTGTTATGGACGAAGAAGACAGGTGCATTTTATTGATGGCATTTTGAATGCACAGAGATACCGTGACGAGAACCTGAGGCCCATTGTTGGGCCATACATCCAAGAACATCACCTCATGTTGCAGCAGGATAATGCACGGCCCCATGTTGCAAGGATCTGTACACAATTCTTGGAAGCTGAAAATGTCCCAGTTCTTGCATGGCCGGCATACTCACCAGACATGTCACCCATTGAGCATGTTTGGGATGCTCTGGACCGGCATATACGACAGCGTGTACCAGTTCCTGCCAATATCCAGCAACTTCGCACAGCCATTGAAGAGGAGTGGACCAACATTCCACAGGCCACAATTGACAACCTGATCAACTCTATGAGAAGGAGATGTGTTGCACTGCATGAGGCAAATGGTGGTCACACCAGATACTGACTGGTATCCCCCCCAATAACACAAAACTGCACCTTTCAGAGTGGCCTTTTATTGTGGGCAGTCTAAGGCACACCTGTGCACTAATCATGGTGTCTAATCAGCATCTTGATATGGCACACCTGTGAGGTAGGATGGATTATCTCAGCAAAGGAGAAGTGCTCACTATCACAGATTTAGACTGGTTTGTGAACAATATTTGAGTGAAATGGTGATATTGTGTGTGTGGAAAAAGTTTTAGATCTTTGAGTTCATCTCATACAAAATGGGAGCAAAACCAAAAGTGTTGCGTTTATATTTTTGTTGAGTGTGTATATATATATATATATATATATATATATATATGAGCAAGCAGAGGGGTTACAACTTTGAGTCTGGTCTGCTTGAGGTTTCTTCCTCAAATCATCAGAGGGAGTTTCTCTTACCACTGTCACCTGTGTGCTTGCTCTAGGGGTTGATAAGATCAGACCTTACTTGTGGCAGCTTTGTTGTGATTTGGCGCTATAAAAATAAAATAAATCAAAATTTAATTGAAAATGTGTATAAAAAACACAAAAAACAAACTGGATGCTACACCATTGTCTCCCGCAGACAGACAGATGCCAGGAGGATATATACGAGGTCTGTCCGAAAAGTAACGGACCTTTTTATTTTCTTCAAAAACTATATGGATTTGAATCATGTGCGCTTGCATCAGCCAAACTTGAACCTTTGTGCGCATGCGTGAGTTTTTTCACGCCTGTCGGTTGCGTCATTCGCCTGTGGGCAGGCTTTGAGTGAGCACTGGTCCAGCCCCCTCGTCGGATTTTCATCGTCAGGGAAATGGCTGAGCGACTGCCGCTTTGCTCCATGAAAATTTTTTCAGAAACTGTGACAGACAGCCAGGTGGAAACCATTCGGAAAATTCAGATGGCTTTCGGTGAAGATTCTATCGGCATCACACAGATTAAGGACTATTACAACTGGATTAAAGACGGCCCACACTGGCGGAGGGTGCGCCACGCTCCGAGCGGCCATCAACAGGCTGAAACGACCAGATCATTTCCAAAGAGAAGGCTGTGTTGATCCGGCACGTCGTGTGACTACCAGAGAAATTGCTGAAGAGTTGAACATCAGCACTTTTGCGGCACATTCCACTGTTACAGGAGATTTTGTAATGAAAGGCGGGCGGAGGAATTCCCGCGTCGGGACGGAGCCGCTCATGGCGCACAACAAACACCTCCGTGTTGGAAGTCTCACAGGACATGTTGTGGTATGCCCAGCTGTTACACAATTTCTCGGATACTCACTCGACTGAAAAGCCACCGAAACCCTTCTGAATCTTCCGAATGGTTTCCAAATGTGTGTCTGCATCTCTGAGTTCCAGGACTCGGTGCTGGGACGGAACTCATAGCACCTGAGTCCTGGAGAAACTGCAAACAGAAGCTGTGGAGATCTGTGCACACGTCCGTGGACCACCTGCTCTGGTTCCTCATCCAGAACAAAAGAGGGATCATCTCCTTTGTCATCAGAATCCACACTGTCTGACGACACACTGTGCGCTCCGTCTTGCTCCAATTAAAAAAACAAAAAACTCTGGTGTTCCGTGGTCACTGCTCTATCACTGTATTACGTTACAAAGCCATATATATTGATTTATAACAGAAAACTGTCAAAACAGGGAATAAATATGTGTAAAGGACTCACATGCGGTTATTCCACCAGCTGCAGCTGCTCTTTATATAATCATTTGAATTATCTACCTGTTGCCACATGTACATAAGGGCTGGATTGTGATTCCTACACTCATATTGTTATATTTAATAAAAAATAATAAGCGCATGCAGGAGCTGCTGCTCTCGCTACTGCTGCATTCAAGTACCGTCAGAAATTACACAACTTTTTTTCTGCACTGTGTGAAAACATTCAGCTGCTCGAACAAAGATAAACTAAAAAATAACGTTACAAAAACTAAACAAACTTTTAAAAAACATCAAGAACAATAGCAAAACAAAACACGGACGAATTGAGGTCTTTGTTGCCCTTCGTTCAAATTTTTCAACAGTTTACAAATCCTGACGAAGCGCCAGCTGCAGGAATGAAGCTGAGCGAAGGTTAAACGATGCCAACAAAAGTCAATGAAAGTCCAATTTTCTTGTTTCGTTAAGTGCCGTGTGACTGGGCCATTACATTCATTTCTCAACAGCAACACAATGAAGTTGTTACGTGCTGACATGAGGGTTTATGAGATCATAACAAATACGCCAGTACAGTGGATTAGTGGTTTGCACTGATGCCTCACAGCAAAAAGGTCAGGGGATCGAGTCCCACCTGTGGCGTTTGCAAGTTCTCCCCATGCTTGTGGGGGCTCCGGCTTCCTCCCACCTTTAAAGACATGCAGTTTAAATGACTTGGAAACTTTATAATTGCCCAGGTCTCCCTTGCGAAAAAGGTCTCAATCTCAATGGGACAAAGCTGGTTAAATAAAGGTTAAATTCAAATAAATAAAATAAGTGTGAAGAGGGAAATAAAGACCCAGGACACTCTGGAGGCACTAAATTTCCCATCAAGCTTGGGAATGCCTCAGGATCCCCCGAGAAGAGTTACAGCATGTGGCTGAGGACAGGGAAGTGTGGGATGTGCTACTTGATCTGCTGCCACCGCAAACTGATAAGTGGCAGATCCAGGTTGGCAGGAACTGTAATCAGCCGATGCAAATTATGGAAAAAATTTAGAGCATTACTGACAACGTTAAGATGCAATCCAAAATATACAAAGTGATAAACACTGTCTCTGAACCAGAGCCTGTGAGTGGAGCACAACAGTGAGAATTTGTGCTCATCGCTCACAAACCTGTACTCTCCTCCTGCTCCTGAGCCGTGGAGCAGGAGCATTGAGAAAAAACAAAAAAACGTTTTTCCCAAAGACTACTTGGTTATGCACATGTGCTACAGCCTAGTGTGCCAAACATATCTGGAAGAAATGTGACAAAAAGGATTATAATCCTCATTTGTCCAACATATGATAGTTCAGTAAAACTGGTAACTGCACGTGTTGCACCTGAAAACAGTAAATCTACCATTGTTAAAGTAATAATATGCATAAATATTGTAATTATTCAGCAGCCGTAGAGACTGGCCGCACACACAATGCAGGAGAAAACCCATTATTTTTATGAGTAGGCCTTTGAGCCATTGGCATCTTTACTCATCAACACCCCTGCTGATAGGACCAGTCTTCACTAGTTTTTGAGTACATCTTGCCCACTTTAAATGAATGAGGTACAGATTTATCTTTATTTGCACTCTATGTGGTCTTTAATCTCTTGGGCACCCATTCACACAGTGTCATCTGTTGGTTCTGGTCTTTCAGTGCCCCAGATTTAAACCTTTATACAGTCCCACAGCCTGGCTGATTTACTGTAAGGCAGTGACCAGGCAGCTGTACAAACACTACACGCCTGACAAAATTGCACTAAACACAACAGCCCTGTAGGAATATCAGCACTGCAGAGAGGAAACCAAAAGCACAACAGTGCACCACCGTTGAAATCATCACGGACGTAACAGAACAGAGAGGTGCAAATAAAAACAACAGAAGACCAGTGAGGGCCCAACACTCAGAAAAAAAAAATCTAACCACATAAATCACAAGAAAAAGGTGTTTGGACAGACAGGTTTTTTTTTTTTATCAGTTTTTAATCAAAGAGAACGCCTTTTATCATTCTAATGCTGGTGAAAATATGATCACTGGACAGTTGCCTATTAACCACTTACAACATTTACAAAGGTGCCATATTCCTGGAGTTCCAGAGAGTCCAGTCAGACTTCAGGAATGCTAATGGAGACTGAATATCATACACACTTGCACAGCAGTGATACATGTAAAGCCAGTTTTCTAAATAAAGTTAAGCCTGATATATGGCTGTAATTATACAGTGTTTGTCTTATGTGTGTGGTGATGAGGCCCTTAGAGCTCACATCTAAAGCAAGTGCCTGGAACAAGTCCTGTGTGTAATTCATATATTGTGACTGATGGGAAGCAGTTGGACTCACATCTGCAATACTGCATTTGCATCAGCTTCCAAAATCTGCAAAGGCTCCTCCAGTCTGACTGTTGGCTCTCAAAATCCTTATTACCCTTGGGGATGTTATAGCAAAAATTCACAGTTCCTCTTTCCTTCCTCAGAGCTCCAAATCCTGATGCTCTCCTTGCACCAGGAACCAGGCAGCTATGCAACATGGAACAAATTCTTTGTCCAATGGTAAAAAGTGATGACGAGCATATTTTTATATCCCAGACACCACGTTTATGGGCCTCTCCACTATGATCTGTGATATAATGGTATAAAATGTGGCTACACTTCAACAACAAAGGAAAAGGAAAGAACAGCATCACAAAAGGAAAGAACAGCATCTCAAAGTTAATGTCTGTTCTTCTGGAACAAACTTACCACTACGTCCAGCTTGCCCATCACACCGTGACCCTTGATGACCCAGTTCACAGGCCTGGCGCACTTGAGTAGCAAGATGACATCCCGATGCAATAGCACATCATCCTCCAGTGGCTGGAGATCCACGATGACATCGACCTGGAAAGCACTGCATAAAGAGAGACAGAGAGAGAGGGGGAGAGGAAAGGAATGCTGGATGCATAGGTCAACTAAGTACTATCATGCCTTCAATGTCTAGCCAACTAATTATAAGCTGGATACTCCCTAGAATACAGTACACATGTGCAGTGCAGGCCACATAGCAATACCACGACTCTGCAGAGGAATTAAGAGTTTTCAACCTATATACAGTACATATATACACAACCCAATTCCAATGAAGTTGGGACGTTGTGTAAAATATAAATAAAAACAGAAAACAATGATTTGCAAATCCTCTTCAATCTATATTCAATTGAATACACCACAAAGACAAGATATTTAATGTTCAAACTGATAGACTTTTTTGTTTTTGTGCAAATGTTTGCTCATTTTGAAATGGATGCCTGCAACACATTTCAAAAAAGTTGGGACAGGGCAACAAAAGACTGGGAAAGTTGATGAATGCTCAAAGAACACCTAATTGGAAACAGGTGATTCCTGATGATTAGGTATAAAAGGAGCATCCCCAAAAGGCTCAGCCGTTCACAAGCAAAGATGGGGCGAGGATCACCACTTTGTGAACAACTGCGTGAAAAAAATAGTCCAACAGTTCAAGAATAATGTTTCTCAACATTCATTTGCAAGGAATTTAGGGATTCCATCATCTACAGTCCATAATATAATCAGAAGATTCAGAGAATCTGGAGAACTTTCTACACGTAAGCGTCATGGCCGAAAACCAACATTGAATGTCCGTGACCTTTGATCCCTCAGGTGGCACTGCATTAAAAACTGACAACATTGTGTAAAGGATCTTACCGCGTGGGCTCAGGAACACTTCAGAAAACCTTTGTCAGTTAACACAGTTCGTCGCCACATCTACAAGTGCAAGTTAAAACTCTACCATACAAAAGTGAAAGCCATACATCAACAACATCCAGAAACGCCGCCGTCTTCTCTGGACCCGAGCTCATTTGAAATGGACAGATGCAAAGTGGAAAAGTGTGCTGTGGTCTGATGAGTCCACATTTCAAATTGTTTTTGGAAATCATGGATGTCGTGTGGAAAAAGACCATCCAGATTGTTACCAGCGCAAAGTTCAAAAGCCAGCATCTGTGATGGTATGGGGGTGTGTTAGAGCCCATGACATGGGTAACTTACACATCTGTGACGGCACCATCAATGCTGAATGGTACATCCAGGTTTTGGAGCAACACATGCTGCCATCCAAGCAACGTCTTTTTTCAGGGACATCCCTGCTTATTTCAGCAAGACAATGCCAAGACACATTCTGCAGGTGTTACAACAGCGTGGCTTGGTAGTAAAAAAGTGCGGGTACTAGACTGGCCTGCCTGCAGTCCAGACCTGTCACCCATTGAAAATGTGTGGCGCATTATGAAGCACAAAATACAACAACGGAGACCCCGGACTGTTGAACAACTGAAGTCGTACAACAAGCAAGAATGGGAAAGAATTCCACCTACAAAGCTTCAACAATTAGTGTCCACAGTTCCCAAACGCTTATTGAGTGTTGTTAGAAGGAAAGGTGATGTAACACAGTGGTAAACATACCACTGTCCAAGCTTTTTTGAGACGTGTTGTAGGCATCCATTTCAAAATGAGCAAATATTTGCACAAAAACAATAAAGTTTATCAGTTTGAACATTAACTATCTTGTCTTTGTGATGTATTCAATTGAATATAGTTTGAAGAGGATTTGAAAATAATTGTATTCTGTTTATATTTACATTTTACACAACATCCCAACTTCATTGGAATTGGGGCTGTACACACACTGCTCAAAAAAATACAAGAGTATGCAGTCATTTTCTGGAGGATGAAGGAATTCATATCATTGACTGGCCTCCACGCTCACTGACCTGAATCCAATAGAACACTTCTGGGATGTTTTGTTTCAGTACATCCAATGTTGGCAGACTGTACCTCAAGACTTTCTAGTAGCTAAATGATGCCTGGTCCAGACCTGGGAGCAGATCCCCCCCAGGACACCATTTGTTGTCTCATTAGGAGCATGCCCCAATGTTGTCAGGTCTGCATTCAAGCACGTGGGGCCATACAAACTACTGAGTACCATTTTGAGTTGCGAAATTTTGGCCAAACGGACAAGCCTTATGTATCATTTTTTTGCTTTGATTTTTAGGGTGTCTTTGAATTCAGCCCTCTGTAGGTTGACAATTATGATTTCCATCAAACAATGTTCCATCATTTTGTTGCCAAACACATTAATTAACTGTCATCAAAGGCAACTTTCATATATTTAATTCTTTATTTTAAAAGGAAAATAAATACATATCAATACTTTCTTTAAAATGTTCAAGAATAAATAAGTCATCATTTCAAGTAAATTCTATTTTGGTTAAAAACACTTTGAGAAGAGGAGGAACTTGTGTCTTATAGTGCTTATACCCATTCAGGGGATACAGTTAATTGGTGCACATTGAGAGCCACACGAGGTGCGTCTTCTGTTGAGAGGAAGCTGTGTGGAGTCACCTTTATTCCTTTTGAGCAATTGTGGCCAATGAGGTACATTTTTGTTGGTTTCTGTGGTATTTGCTTTATTTGTCTGCTGATGTGAATTTCTATTTTTTTGGTGCAAGTCCTCCGTATTTTTGTGAGCTAATTTATGTTTTTATATTTCTCTGTCTGAAGGGCCTTTCAGATTGCAGGCGACAGACGCGGCAGTTAACGCCTCCCAACGCATCAGTGACGCCAGATGCGTTGCGTTGGAAGCAGCAAGAGAGGCGGAGATTGCATACGTCACACACAAAAAAGCTAGCAATCACCATCTTGGATTTGCGTCTGCAGAACCACGAAAAAGCTTGAAAAACAGTAGAACGATTCTCCCATCACCCTGCTGGGGGAAGGTTTTAATTCAGCTCCTTTTGGGAGTGACGCCAAGCCAAGGGAGGACTGATGACTTGGTGGTGTAATAATCTAACTGCGACAGCGTGCAGAGGCGCACGGAGGAGCCAGAGTTCAGGCCTCATCCCCGTGCAGAGTGAGGCAGGCAGCCGGGATGATGGAGTAGACCGACTCTATTGGCCTCTCTTCATTGGCTTCCTGTTAATTCTAGAATAGAATTTAAAATTCTTCTTCTTACTTATAAGGTTTTGAATAATCAGGTCCTATCTTATCTTAGGGACCTCGTAGTACCATATCACCCCAATAGAGCGCTTCGCTCTCAGACTGCAGGCTTACTTGTAGTTCCTAGGGTTTGTAAGAGTAGAATGGGAGGCAGAGCCTTCAGCTTTCAGGCTCCTCTCCTGTGGAACCAGCTCACAATTCAGATCAGGGAGACAGACACCCTCTCTACTTTTAAGATTAGGCTTAAAACTTTCCTTTTTGCTAAAGCTTATAGTTAGGGCTGGATCAGGTGACCCTGAACCATCCCTTAGTTATGCTGCTATAGACGTAGACTGCTGGGGGGTTCCCATGATGCACTGTTTCTTTCTCTTTTTGCTCTGTATGCACCACTCTGCATTTAATCATTAGTGATCGATCTCTGCTCCCCTCCACAGCATGTCTTTTTCCTGGTTCTCTCCCTCAGCCCCAACCAGTCCCAGCAGAAGACTGCCCCTCCCTGAGCCTGGTTCTGCTGGAGGTTTCTTCCTGTTAAAAGGGAGTTTTCCTTCCCACTGTAGCCAAGTGCTTGCTCACAGGGGGTCGTTTTGACCGTTGGGGTTTTACATAATTATTGTATGGCCTTGCCTTACAATATAAAGCGCCTTGGGGCAACTGTTTGTTGTGATTTGGCGCTATATAAAAAAATTGATTGATTGATTGATTGACTCAATCTAAAATTCCTCACTTTCGAATATATACAAACACCCAGTTTGACAAATGTAGCTTAGTTCTGCAGCTTACTCGAGATGAGAATAATTTAAAAATAAAACATGATGGCACTGCTGAAGTTTTAATGCCCTTTAGCCTTTTAGCACAGCTGAGCTGAGTGAACGCTTTAATTACCAAATACTATAAAGCTACAGCTTTTTTTGGTTACTTCTGAGACCACAAGGATTTCCTTCAGAAAACCGCTAGGTATAAATGAGGAGTTCTGTGACACGTTTCTGCCACTGAGTGTTTTATACAGATCAGTGGTTTCTGCACTGCAGTCTTCCGTGTTTTGACCTGATGCCTCGTTGCTCTTGGACAGCGCAAAGCTACGTCATAGCGCACAGCAGTGAAAGTTGAATTGGGTTGAACTTTGACCACAGCAGACTGACGACAAGCAGCAATGGGCACTCCCTGCGAAGCGTCGCTTTAGCTCAAATTTTGATGAGACCTCTGAGTGTACGTTGCACCTGTTAAAGGATTTAGCCAGCGTATGTTGGCCATATTAAAAATGCTGGCCTACGCTGATGTACGTCTAATAAGTTATGGGCAAGTTTTGTACAAGTTAAGAGCACGTTGAAGCACACCAATATATGCCGTACTATGGTGAGTACATTGAAAAATTTTGGGCATGCACAATATTTTCGACGTATGCCAGCATATGGCTCATATGTTCCGCATATGCGGGACATAGGTAAGCTAGACACACAAAAGTTGCAATCCTCATGTAAACTGTTCAAACTGTTTCAAATATTACAACCATTCACACACAGAGTAAATATAAAGTCTTAATCTTACCTGTTCGTTTCAGTCAGATTCATCATCACAGCATGATAAAAACTTATCCACGTAAAGCATCCTGATTTTTGAAAACTACCTCTAAAAATACTTCTCCCGGTGTGTTCTCAGCCTGAACCAGAGAAAACACCAGGAGAAAAATAAAATGAAATTAAAATGCATTAAATTACTTTGGCCTCCGTGTGGAGGGACGGTGCCGCGTGAGAGTTTACATGCGCTCGATGACGTGCTCGTCAATATTTACGTGTTCCTCCTGCCAAACAAAAGGGTTCTGCTGGTGGTGGAAACGTAAACCAAGCCATACTTAACCATTCTGACTGCACCACACCACGCAGTATCAACTCAAACCACTCAGTGGAAATGGGGCTGTCAGCATACGCTGGCTAAATCGTCATCGTGTGACAGATGCATAACCTATCCAACATATCCAGCATATTCGGGGCATTTCTCATAGAGTCAGCATACGTTGGCTAAATCGCCAAGGTGTGAAAGGCCCTTAATTCCTTTATCCATGCTTGCATTTAGGTTAGGGTTTGGGTTTATTTCAGTTTGATTCCAAATGTATGGGCACAGATATACCTCTTAACTTGATTTCACAAAAAAAATGCATGCTTGCTCACCTGTTGGAGTTTGGGGCTTGAAGCTCAATGATATGGACTTCTTGGTCTTTGTCGGGTCCAGAGAGGACACAGCCCTTTGATGGCTGTGGCTCAACATAGCCTCCCAGGTAGTTCAGAGACAGAAACTTGGTATCAATCTTGCAGGTGGCAGAAAACACTGGATCTGAAAACAGAAGAGTGTTTATGTGACTGGCTGGGGTGGGTCTGCGGTACCACTTTCTATCCCACAAAGAACTAACCCTTCCATCTGTCCCCAATCACAAAGAGGTCAGTACAGCGGAGCATTTCCTGGTTCTTGTCGGAACTTAAATTTCATGCTCCTGTATACATCTAATGGTAGATGTTTGCTTTAAACTTTCTGTTCCAGCTGAAGAACGGTTTCCCTGCTCAGCCTTACAGCTGGAGTTCTCATTGTCTCACATCCAACCAGAGAAATAGGTAGACCCAGCCATGTGCCGTTTCCAAGGTTGGACAAGATGGGGCGGGATCTGGCGGGTACTAATCTTTCCACCCACAAGGAAATTTCTCTGTTCACTTTACAAGACAAAACTCAGTCCAGTGACTCCACAACAACAGGGCATAAACAAAAGCCTCAAGTGTTTTTTCCTCCATCATCAGGATGGTTTGAGTGTTGACTAATGTAGTTCAGACTAATAGATAACCAGGAGATAAGTTTAAAAAAAAGAGCAGCTTGCATTCCAGGAAACAGGAAAAGCTGGATGTCTTTTCTGCACTGGAAAAAAAAAAAAAAAGCCCCAGATGCTTCCTAATTTGGCAGACAGAGCTTTGGGTGGCATGACCAAGAAGTTGGCACCTTCCTTTTTGGAACCCTTGTGGCATTTAAATGTGCCAAGGAGAGACTCTGAGCACAAGCCTGGTTAGGAAGCAATGTGAGAAGATGTCCGTCTTCTAAAACACGACTGAAGGTGTGGAAGAGTGGAAATCTACTCCTCACCGCTTGAGCTAAACATGGTACACTGAGCTTCTGCCAAACCACAGCCCCTAATGACTCCAACCCATCTGTTCTCCACAGCAACCGGCAGCATACACTGAGCACAAAAAAACCTCACTATGAGGAGTGGAATTATTCTGCCTCTGCCAACACTTACATTGTACCAATCCTACACAAAAAGAGACCATAAACACAGATTGAGATCAAGATTTGGAGTTTGAGTTCCGGCATTTGAGGTTGTTATAACTGAAAAAAAATGTTAAACAGAATATGACCAAATTTTGCTAAGAGAGGTCCTAAAACTTGACACGAACTACACATGACCGCCAGCTGGCAGAGGTATCTACTTTCATTCATCCCTCAGAACCCAAAGCAGTTTCTGCACGTCATAATTTTACTCACTGTGGGCTCATTTTTCACTACACCCACAAGTCCGGCACCTATGGAAACGGCACAATCATAGCCAGAAGGTGTGTGAGATTTTATATATATATATATACATTTACACACACACACACACACACACACACACACACACACACACACACACACACACACACACACACACACACACACACACAGTGGGGCAAAAAAGTATTCAGTCAGTCCCTGATTGTGCAAGTTCTCCTACTTAGAAAGATGAGAAAAGTCTGTAATTTTCATCATAGGTACACTTCAACTATGAGCGACAAAATGAGAAAAAAAAAATCCAGGAAATCAAATTGTAGGATTTTTAAAGAATTTATTTGTAAATTATGGTGGAAAATAAGTATTTGGTTAATAACAAACATTTAACTCAATACTTTGTAACATAATCTTTGTTGGCAATGACAGAGCTCAGTGTTTCCTGTAAGTCTTCACCAGGTTTGCACACACTGTAACTGGTATTTTGGCCCATTCCTCCATGCAGATCTCCTCTAGAGCAGTGATGTTTTGGGGCTGTCGCTAACCAACATGGACTTTCAACTCCCTCAACAAATTTTCTATGGGGTTGAGGTCTGGAGACTGGCTAGGCCACTCCAGGACCTTGAAATGCTTTTTACAGAGCCACTCCTTCGTTGCCTGAGCGGTGTGTTTGGGATCATTGTCATGCTGGAAGACCCAGCCATGTTGCATCTTCAATGCTCTCACTGATGGAAGGAGGTTTTGGCTTAAAATCTTATGATGCATGGCCCAGTTCATTCTTCCCTGAACACGGATCAGTCATCCTGTCCCCTTTGCAGAAAAACAGCCCCAAAGCATGATGTTTCCTCCCCCATGCTTCACTTTAGATATGGTGTTCTTGGAATGCAACTCAGCATTCTTCTTCCTCCAAACACGACGAGTTGAGTTTTTACCAAAATGTTCTATTTTGGTTTCATCGGACCACATGATATTCTCTCAATCCTTTTCTGGATCATCCATATGCTCTCTGGTAAACTTCAAACAGGCTTGGACATGTACTGGCTTAAGCAGGGGGACACGCCTGGCACTGCAGGATTTGAGTCCCTCTCTGCATAGTGTGTAGCCTTTGTTACTTTGGTCCCAGCTCTCTGCAGGTCATTCATCAGGTCCCTCCGTGTAGCTCTGGGATTTTTGTTCATCGTTCTCAGGATCATTTTGACCACACGGGATGACATCTTGCGTGGAACCCCAGATCTAGGGAGATTATCAATGGTCTTGTATGTCTTCCATTTTCAAACAATTACTCCCACAGTTGATTTATTCACACCAACCTGCTTGACTATTGTATATTCACTCTTCCCAGCCTGGTGCACATCTACAATTTTCTTCCTGGTGTCTTCGTCAGCTCTTTGGTCTTGCCCATGGTTGAGTTTGGAGTCTGACTGTTTGAGGCTGTGGACAGGTGTCGTTTATACAGATAACAAGTTCAAACAGGTGCCATTAATACAGGTAACAGGTGGAGGACAGAAGAGCTTCTCAAAGAAGAAGTTACAGGTCTGTGAGAGCCAGAAATTTTGCTTGTTTGTTGGTGACCAAATACTTATTTACCACCACAATTTATAAATAAATTCTTTAAAAATCCTACAATATGATTTCCTGGATTTTTTTCTCATTTTGTCTCTCATAGTTGAAGTGTACCTATGATGAAAATTACAGACTTCTCTCATCTTTCTAAGTAGGAGAACTTGCACAATCAGGGGCTGACTAAATACTTTTTTACCCCACTGTGTGTGTGTGTGTGTGTGTGTGTGTATATACACATATATATATATATATATATATATATATATATATATATATATATATATATATATATATATATACACACATATATATAAATATACTCAACAAAAATATAAACGCAACACTTTTGGTTTTGCTCCCATTTTGTATGAGATGAACTCAAAGATCTAAAACTTTTTCCACATACACAATATCACCATTTCCCTCAAATATTGTTCACAAACCAGTCTAAATCTGTGATAGTGAGCACTTCTCCTTTGCTGAGATAATCCATCCCACCTCACAGGTGTGCCATATCAAGATGCTGATTAGACACCATGATTAGTGCACAGGTGTGCCTTAGACTGCAGACAATAAAAGGCCACTCTGAAAGGTGCAGTTTTGTTTTATTGGGGGGGGGATACCAGTCAGTATCTGGTGTGACTACCATTTGCCTCATGCAGTGCAACACATCTCCTTCGCATCATCCGTGAAGAGAACACCTCTCCAACGTGCCAAACGCCAGGGAATGTGAGCATTTGCCCACTCAAGTCGGTTACAACGATGAACTGGAGTCAGGTCGAGACCCCGATGAGGAGGACGAGCATGCAGATGAGCTTCCCTGAGACGGTTTCTGATAGTTTGTGCAGAAATTCTTTGGTTATGCAAACCGATTGTTTCAGCAGCTGTCCGAGTGGCTGGTCTCAGACGATCTTGGAGGTGAACATGCTGGATGTGGAGGTCCTGGGCTGGTGTGGTTACACGTGGTCTGCGGTTGTGAGGCTGGTTGGATGTACTGCCAAATTCTCTGAAACGCCTTTGGAGACGGCTTATGGTAGAGAAATGAACATTCAATACACGAGCAAGAGCTCTGGTTGACTTTCCTGCTGTCAGCATGCCAATTGTACGCTCCCTCAAATCTTGCGACATCTGTGGCATTGTGCTGTGTGATAAAACTGCACCGTTCAGAGTGGCCTTTTATTGTGGACAGTCTAAGGCACACCTGTGCACTAATCATGGTGTCTAATCAGCATCTTGATATGGCACACCTGTGAGGTGGGATGGATTATCTCAGCAAAGGAGAAGTGCTCACTATCACAGATTTAGACTGGTTTGTGAATAATATTTGAGGGAAATGGTGATATTGTGTATGTGGAAAAAGTTTTAGATCTTTGAGTTCATCTCATACAAAATGGGAGCAAAACCAAAAGTGTTATATATATATATATATATATATATATATATATACACACACACACACACACACACACACACACAAAGCAGGGCTTTCCTTCTCTGCTAGCCCTGGAAAATGAAAAAAAAAAAGTGTAAAATGTCTTAATACACTATTAAGCAGTGGTGGGCACACTTCCGATAATCCGATAACAGATAATTATCGAAGATAATGTTTTCTTTATTGGATTATCTTTTTAGATAACTTTAAAAACCATTACCGGACCAATTATCTTCCGATTAATCTTTGTCCGATAACTTTTAAACCAATAAACAAAATAAACAAAGCTGAACAGCGACAAGCATTTTTAAAATTAGCACTCACCTGTTAAAAGTTTTGTAACCGACGCATAGTTATAACCTTTGCAAACAGAAGAGAGCCTGTTGTGTGGGCCGCCAGAAGAGGAGGTACTGCTGGCCCACCACCAGAGGGCGCCCTGCCTGAAGTGCGGGCTTCAGGCACGAGAGGGCGCCGCCGCCACGGACACAACCGGGAGTGACAGCTGTCACACATCAACTCATGACAGCTGTCACCCATCTTCATTTCATCACTCCATAAAAGCCGGATGTCATCTCCACCTCGCTGCCGAGATATCACCTACCTGTGAAGGTACTTTTCTCTGCTGACCTAAATCATCGAATAATAACCTGAACTTCTTTGCAGCCGTATTCCTGTGGCGTTTCATTATCTGTGGATTGGCGTTTGGTGTGAACAGCGACGGCTTCACTTCACACCCAAACCAGATAAGTGGTTAGACAGGAGCTGCACGAGTGTGTGATTAGAGGTGGAGGTGACTTTCCACCTTCTGACTGTTTTTGTTACTGGGTGTGCACACACCCACATCTCACTGTTTGTGCTCCTCGCCAGCAGTTGGGGACGGTGATCACCTGGGAATTCGGGACTTGGCGGCTCCAGTATTCTCCGGGTTCTGTGGCGGTGGAGATCGTGTGGTTCCGGCTCTTCTCAGGACAGACGTCTTCTATCCTCGAGCCTGCCCACACGTCACCTTTGTGTATTGACTGCTATCAGATTCTGTGATTGTCTGTATAATCGTTGTGCACATTCACAACATTAAATTGTTACCTTTTGGCTCATCTATTGACCGTTCATTTGCGCCCCCTGTTGTGGGTCTGTGTCACTACACTTTCCCCAACAGAGCCACTTGTATAAAAAGCATCTCAATCCTCTGCAAACAAAGGAGAAACAGCCCCAAAAGAAAAAAACAAAACATTTCCTTTAACACCATGCCAATAAGCTGGCGATATCACCTAAGTCATCCAGAGGCATGCATTTTTAACTTATGGTTCAAATTTTAACCAAACAAATTTTGGACAAGTTTTTTAAAATTACTGTCATGTCTGAAGTTTTATTAAGTGAAAATATCAGATATATGTTTTAGTTTTAAAGTAATGTGCTAATTTTTAAGGTTTTGTGAGCACATCCTGTGACCCCGCAATGCATTTTGGGTAGGATGATGTAATGTCAGTACATCACGACAGGACAAATGCATTTCAGACACTCTGTTCAGGCTCCACGGACAACCGCATTAAACTCTAGTGCCTAAAACTGCGTTTATAGATGTTTTATTTGCGTTTGTTAAATTCCACGCATTTTAAATGTAGCAGACAGGGATTACTGTATCTGGAATTTTGTTTTCAAGGCCTCTACTGCCATCTACTGGTCAGTAGTGTTCACTAAGCGTGTGGGAACCAGTAGATAGCAGTGTTCTATTTATTTTGACCCTGGTTATGTCAGATGATTGTCAAATAAACTTTTTGGCTTTGCAAATGGCTTTTTTTGTGTGCAATGAATGTATACATTATACAACTTTCACTTTTTTAATGGAATTACAACCTTATTTCTTTTTCAAATTCTCCCATTTTTTGCATCCAGCCTTATTTCCTTTAGAAATTTCCTTGACAAATAATATCATTCTATTAGGATGTCAGGTTATGTGTTACACATATACATGTGTGTGTATATATTTTCTAACTTATTCCCATTGATGAAACTTTTCATTTTCTGCCTGAAAGCTTATTAGATGAGTGTGTTCAGGGCTCCGTTTGTTTACAAAATACACACACATTACAGACCTTGAAATCCAACAGCAGGGATTGATATTATCGAAAGATTTATGAACATACAAATTAACGTGCTTACACTTTATCATGATTTTCTCCATTGTGAGATATAAAAGTGTCTTATCATATCGTTCATGTGTATGTGCATTATAACGCAGCGCACAAGCGACGTTACGATATTCCTCAGAACGACAACATATGCAACATGCATCTAGCAGCATACACGTTGCTGTCATAGACAACTGCCTGTAAAGATTTTTGGCAAGTTATAACTTTCTAAACAGCATAATTTGTAATGAAAGCCGCTTCATTTATACGGCTCTTTCGGCGCCATGTTTGTTTTTTCAGAGACAGCAGTAAGCTCCTCCTACCCCATCCAAATGGAGGGATTTGTAGCCCTTCGCCTTCCCCTCCGCCTCGCTCCAAAAAGAGAGACTCAGCCAGTGTTTAGCAGAGGCACTTTTACCCAGAATCCTTTGCGATCTGTCTGTTTGTTACAAAACCTCAGAATTAGTGCATTATTCAACATTAAAAGATATATGTTATATTTTAACTTTGTACAAACGACATAATTGACAATGGAGTTATCGGTATTAATATTATTTATAATCAAAACCATAAGTCAGCATGACTATTTTTCAAGACCTGCGCCTGACCGGAGTGTCGTAATTGATAGAGAGTTGGCTTTTTGGCTGCTCTCGGAGTGCCTCTGTGCTGGGAGCTCTGTAGTAAACAAGAGCTTCCAGCAGAGGCCAAATGTTGAAAGAAAAGTGTGGTCTCATTGTTGGGGTATGTTGTTGTTTTTAATATTATTATAAGCTATTAAATTTGTTCTACTACTAGTTCTAGATGTGTCAGAGGTAATATTGGAATTTATCTGTTATCGGTTATCTGTAACTTCCGATACATTT
This sequence comes from Thalassophryne amazonica, assembly GCF_902500255.1. Lineage (NCBI taxonomy): Eukaryota > Metazoa > Chordata > Actinopteri > Batrachoidiformes > Batrachoididae > Thalassophryne > Thalassophryne amazonica. Next base: position 112,116,215 of record NC_047112.1, read on the forward strand.
TTGGGTGGTTTATTGTTTTATCTTTATCAAAGATAACTTTTCAGTTATCTGATTATCTGATTATCTGTTATCGAAGATAATTTTTTGGTTATCTGTGCCCAACACTGCTATTAAGTTTGCAATTTATTTGTGTAATCTACAACTGAGTTGCTTATATTGGTACTGTTGAGGTTTAACTGTAATTTCCTACTTTAAAAAGTGCCTTAAACACCCCCGTCTAGCTGTCCCTCCTCAGGACCTGCTGCACTGATTCAGCTGACTTTCTTTTGAAAGGTCACACATATAAGTGAGAGTTGGCATGACTGACAGAATTATCAGCCAATCAAAATTTGACATATAATGACAGTACCTCTCCCTGGCCCTGCTGGGTGCTGCATATGAACTTGATTTAAAAAAAAAATGGCAGCCGCATCCGCTTCAACAACTTTGCTTGACCTCATCGCTGATCTACTAAAATCACCTTTTTCAAGGCGTTCTTTCACGGATAAAAAAGAAATCATTAAGAATGGAAAACCCCACCATACCAACCTTTGTAAGACATTTTAAAGACTGTAACTATGAGCGCTATGAGTGGCTAACAGCTAGCACAGAGCACAATAAGCTGTTCTGCTGGCCGTGTTTACTTTTCAACTCCAACAGGGGAACATGGAACTACATCTGTTTTTAGCAGTTTGAACAGCTTCACAAAGGCAGCACTTAAACACCAAAACTCCGAGCTGCAGATCACGTGTGTGTGATAGGTTAGAAGGGTAGCACACCTTTATAAACTACACTCAGCACCAATAAATAGTGATTAGCTCTCTGCCAATAAATAATGATAACTCATAAGGTGATGTCATATTAAAAACAGTAGGGGAATAGAAATAGTTAAAAAATAGTAAAGTGCTTAAAACATTAAAAAGGTTTGTAATAAATATACATTTACATAAAAGCCTTCAGAAAAATATAAAGACAGTTAAGAGTTGGTTAAAAGTACGTTATTTTTTATTTTTTCTAAATGTTTTGTAATTCTAGTCAAAGGAATTGTGACTGCATTCTCGGAAATCATCTAGTAATCCTGGGATCCTTTATTTTTGCAACTTGTAATGTCTTCCCACACCACTGGAGGGATTTCACAGGGTTTCTCCTCATTGCAATAAACCTCTGCGTGAGAGAAACAACCCGAAATAACTCTCGTGATTATTTCCTCATATTTTCAGGTAAACTTTTCCCAGTGTTATAAAAATGCGTTATATGCATTGTTAAGCTATTTTTCTGTTTATATTGCATGTTACAATGAAGCTAAAGAAACGTTTTCATGCTTGTTTTAAGAGTTTAAAATATGTTTTTCTGCATGTGAACTTAGCTTGAGTGTGCCATTTTATGTTAAAAAAGACGAGAGGAAATAACAATTGGACATATTGATTGCAATAAACCTCTGCATGACAGAAACAACCCAAAATAACTCATGATTATTTCCTCATATTTTCAGAGGTACTGCATCACATTACCCCATATTCAGGGGTACAACATGTGTAGTGCATTTGAAAACATTTGGTGAATATCGAGTGGATTTGCAGCTGGATGAACAGAGGAAACAGGAGACCAGCATTCACAACGAGAAGGTCAAGAAAGAACCACTACATCTTGAAGTGTCTTAGTGACTGTGTCGACTTTTTGGGGCAACAAGAACTGTCTTTCCGGGAGCACATCCAGAGAATCCAGAGATTCCCTAAACCTAAACTGCTGGTAGACCACGATAGCGACTTGCAACATCATCTTGACACAGCCACTGTTTTTACAGGCATGTTTCTGTGTAGGTTCTCAGTTGTCCAGGTGGTTTCCATAGTAGAGAAGCTTGAATCTTCAACTGGACTGGGTTGCTTGATGTGACGTCGTCCCCTGTTTACAATGTGGTACTCAGGTCAAAGCAGTTTCAGTCTTTTGTTCATGGTAATGAGTCATTCACGTCATCAGGAGAATCGTCAAGGGAGCCATCAGGGGAGGCTTCCGTCCTGTCATTAGGAGAGTGCTAACTAGACCACAATAGGTGCTAATTAGAGCTATTGTATAGTCACTAGCCTATAGCAGTCTGCCTCTCGGTAGGTGGGGTCTGGTTAGGTTAAAAACTCCAGCTTTTGTTGGCTTCTGGTTTATTCTTCTCTACAAGAGTCAAGACAGAAGTCAGACTACCAGAGCAAGAATTTTAGCTGAGGAAGCTTCTGTGATTTGAAGCGAAACGTCCTCACGTCAATCAACCCAGTCCAGTCGAAGATTCAAGCTTCTCTACTTTTTACAGGCATGTTGGGAAAAATCCAGACTGACCTTATCAGTGCAGTGGCAGAGGTGCTGAATGAACACATCACTGAGGAGATGAAACAGACAAGGTTTGTCACGTTTATGACTGATGAAGCGACTGATTTCAGTAATGTGGCGCAGCTCTCCGATGTTCTCAGGTATGTGACTGAAATGGGAGTGAAATAAATATTTCTCAAATTTGAGGACGTTACTGAGAAGAAACAAGCAGAAGATGTAGCAGGACACGTTCTTGATTTACTGGACAACTACAACTGCAAAGTGAAGTTAGTGGCTCAGTGTTACGATGGAGCAGCTGTGATGGCGTTGGGGCTAAATGGAGTGCAGGCACGTGTAAATGACGCACTTCCCCAGGCTCTCTTCGTGCACTGTTAGGGCCCTGTCTCACTGGCATTTAGGAGTATTTGCGTATGGATTGCGCACAAAATTGGCCCATATTCGCCAAACATCTGCATTATCTGTGTAACATGCCTGTATGAGTCGGCTGTCATCCAAACACGCCCGTGATCATCCGCAGAGGCATGCATGTCCGCAGATTTTTGAGCTGTTCAAAAATCTGGATGCGGATAACATCCGCCTTACATACTCCATATAAATTCATATACAATACATACTCACTCTATGCGCTGTATATCTGCCGTTAACCGCTGATATCCGCAACTGACGGGGATTTGTGGCTTGGCAGCGGACCAGGACAGTGTGTAAAACAGATATATTGCGTGCCCATCATGTCCACATCACAAACTAAAATATGTTGTAGCGAATGCATACAAATTGGCCACGAATAAAGCATTTTTATCACATCTGCTTTGCAGCTGATTTGCGGACAATCTGTGAATGCATAACAAACACGTCACGTAAACCCAAAGTGTGGCAGAAAGTGACATACCTGCCAGATAGTGCCGGTCCGGCTGTGTAAATCCACAAAGACGTAATAGCTGCTGCATTCGTGTCTCCTCCAGGACTTTTATTTAACACCAACAAAAGGAAGAGTTGCTGTTTAGCCACAACTCACGCTGAAGTCTGTTTTCTGTGACACTCTAAAAAAAAAAAAAAAAAAACACTGTCTCACACCCCAAGCGGCTTCCCCCCTCCTGCTCCCCAAACTCATGAACAGTTAACCCTCGCATGACAAAATGAACATTAACTCTGTGATCAACTTGTGCAAGTCCAACAAATGCTCCAGAGGCTGTATTGTTGGTGTGAATAGTGATGCCGAAAGGCCCGAGTGCACTTCTTTTATGACCGCAATGCAGATGCCATGCACGCGCAACACGTGCGCGATGCATTCATAATACACCCGTAATACTGCCGTGATAATCTCAATGTGTCGGATCCGTTTCCTCACTACATGCGTTATATAACCGTGATTGTTCATCATATATTCACTATATATTATTAATATATCCGTAATTCATACTGGGACATTTGTCATTTGTGGCCATTTTTGTTGCGGACGACAACGAACACCCGTAATTTGTGTACTCAATTCATGCGCAATTGATCCTCTCCCCAGTGGGACAGGGCCCTTACACTTTAAATCTTGTCAAGTCCCAGGGAGCATCAAAGATCAGAAAATGCAAAATATTTTTTGCAAATTTCGGTGGATTGTCAGCGTTCTTTACACGCTCTCCAAAACGCACTAAACTCCTGGATGAGTTTTGCCAAAGACGGCTGTTGTGTGTGGCACAGATGAGGTGGAACTTCAGCAGCAGGCTGGTGTGTCCACGATAAGAGAGCGGAGCTCGTTGATCTTTTTTAGAACATCCTCAATCACGCTGGGGATTTGGATCAGGAAACAGTTCACTCTGCGTCAGGACGCTTGGCACAGTTAAAAATGTTTTTTTTTTTTTTTTTTGCCTTCATTGATTTTGGACATCACAGACATTTTGTTTGGCATTTTACAAAACAAAACTTTGGACGTGCAGTTCAGTCTGGCCAGAATTGATGAATTTTGCCAAAGTGTTGAGAGAGAAAGCAAAATTCAGCAACATTTTTGAGGAGACCGTGGTCCGTGGGAAGCCTGACACTCAGGCGCACGACAAACAGCTTCACTTGGCTGTGATTGATGACATTCTCACACAAATCAGGAACAGATTTGAAGATCACAATAAAATGAGGTTTGCTGGACTTTTGGATGTGGAGCGGTTTAACGCATTTAAGCAAACACTTCCCGAGGCAGAGCTCTGAGGTTTGACAGACAGTCATGGTCCTCATTTTGATCTGAGTAGACTGAAAGCTGAGCTCAAAGTCATGTACAACATGTCAAATGATCACGACCTCCTGGATTTTCTGAAGAGGACGGAACTTTTAGACACTATGACAGAACTATATGCGCTTGCATGTCTGATCCTGACCGTTCCAGTGTCTACTGCATCCATGGAGCGTTCGTTCTCAGCCCTCAAACGGATAAAAACATATGCAAGGAACACAACTGGAGAAGAAAGACTCTCTTCTTTGGCATCTCTGTCAATTGAGAAGGAACTCCTCAGCCAGCTGAAGCAGCAAGGACACCTGCACAACGCCGTTACTGAACGCTTCATAAAAAAGGACAGATGCATGGATTTTATTTACAAGTAATAGGTGAGGCTCACCTTTCTATTACATTCTCATAGAGGCTATGATAAGCATTTTATCTTTTAACTGTTCACATGTGCTCTTTGAGTGTATTGACTGACATTAAGCTAAACTGGGGCGCACTGAAAAGTTTTGCTGCATTGTATTCATGGCTGTTCAATTATGTGCGCACTCAGATTTTGGCAAACTGTGCACTGATATATTGATTACTAATTGACTGATATACTCATTGGGATGCATTGTTGCTTCACTTGGGGTATTTTAATTATTTGCATATTGTTGAACGCCTGTGGCACGGTGTGAAGTGTGGTCACTGCCTTGTGCGTTTTGTTTACATAGGTTATATTTGACATCTACTAAAGGCCCTGACTGAAACCCCATAGCAGGCCACTGTGTGTGTGTATATATATACGAGGTCTCTTAGATAATAAACCGACCCTTTTATTTTTTTTTTAACTATATGGATTTGAATGACATGCGATTACACCAATCATGCTTGAACCCCCGTGCGCATGCGTGAGTTTTTTCACGCGTGTCGGTGACGTCATTTCCCTGTGGGCAGGCCTTGAGTGAGATGTGGTCCCGCCCTCTCGGCTGAATTCCTTTGTTTCACACGCTGCTCGAGACGGCGCGCGTTGCTTTATCAAAATTTTTTCTGGACCTGTGAGGAATATCCGAGTGGACACTATTCGAGAAATTAAGATGGTTTTCTGTGAAAAGTTTAACGGCTGATGAGAGATTATGGGGTGTTTCTGTCGGTGTAAGGACTTCCCACGGAGCGGGACGTCCTGCAGCGTTTCCAGGCGCTGTCGTCGGCCTGTTTCGAGCTTAAAACATCCTAATTTAAGGCTTAATTCACCCAGGACATCGTGAGAGAACAGAGAAGATTCAGAAGAGGCCGGCATGAGGAATTTATGCGGACATTCCACTGTTTAAGGACATTTTTTTAATGAAAGACGTACGCGCAAATTCGCCGAGTCGTTTCCGTGACGACTCGGCAAATCTGTGTGCGCCGCGACAGGAAAAACACCTCCGTGTTGAAAACCATTTGTAGAATTCAGGCGGCTTTTAATGGCTTTCAACAAGTGAGTAACTGAGAAATTGTTTAACAGCTTGGGCATGTTCCAACTTGCCCGTTAAGATTTCCAACGGAGGTGCTTTTCCTGCCGCGACCCCCCGCGGTCGGGTCCAGCCCGACATGCGACTCTGCCCGCACGTTTTCATTACAAAATGACCGTTAACAATGGAATGTCCGAATAAACTCCTCATGCCGACTTCTTCTGAAAGTTCTCTGTTCTCTGACGACTTACTGCGTCAACAGAGCCTGAAATGTGGAAGTTTTCAACTTGAAACGGCGAGACGCTGCCGCCTCGAAGCGCAGATCGTCGTCAGGCGCCGTGGACCGTCCTTAAAGCGACACTACCAGACCAAAATCTCTCATCAGCCGTTAAAATTTTTACCGAAAACCAGCTGAATTTAATGAATGGTGTCCACTCAGTTGTGCCTTACAGTTTTGAAAAATTTTTTATCAAACAAAGCAACAGTCTGTGAGCCATTCCTAAACAATGAAAAAAATCGACGAGCGGGTGGACGACTCCTCACTCAAAGACTGCCCACAGGCGAATGACGTAACCGACAGGCGTGAAAAAACTCTCGCATGCCCACGAGGGTTCAAGAATGTCTGATGTAATCACACGTGATTCAAATCCATATGGTTTTTGAAAAAATAATAAGGTCGGATACTTTTCTAATAGACCTAGTATATACGAGGCTCTGTTGACGCAGTAAGTCGTCAGAGAACAGAGAACTTTCAGAAGAAGTCGGCATGAGGAGTTTATTCGGACATTCCATTGTTAACGGACATTTTGTAATGAAAGAACGTGCGGGCAGAGTCGCATGTCGGGCTGGACCCGACCGCGGGGGGTCGCGGCAGGAAAAACACCTCCGTTGGAAATCTTAACGGGCAAGTTGGAACATGCCCAAGCTGTTAAACAATTTCTCAGTTACTCACTTGTTGAAAGCCATTAAAAGCCGCCTGAATTCTACAAATGGTTTTCAACACGGAGGTGTTTTTCCTGTCGCGGCGCACACAGATTTGCCGAGTCGTCACGGAAACGACTCGGCGTATTTGCGTGTACGTCTTTCATTAAAAAAATGTCCTTAAACAGTGGAATGTCCGCATAAATTCCTCATGCCGGCCTCTTCTGAATCTTCTCTGTTCTCTCACGATGTCCTGGGTGAATTAAGCCTTAAATTAGGATGTTATCAGCTCGAAACAGGCCGACGATGGCGCCTGGAAACGCTGCAGGACGTCCCGCTCCGTGGGAAGTCCTTACACCGACAGAAACACCCCATAATCTCTCATCAGCCGTTAAACTTTTCACAGAAAACCATCTTAATTTCTCGAATAGTGTCCACTCGGATATTCCTCACAGGTCCAGAAAAAATTTTGATAAAGCAATGCGCGCCGTCTCGAGCAGCGTGTGAAACAAAGGAATTCAGCCGAGAGGGCGGGACCACATCTCACTCAAGGCCTGCCCACAGGGAAATGACGTCACCGACACGCGTGAAAAAACTCACGCAACACTTTTGGTTTTGCTCCCATTTTGTATGAGATGAACTCAAAGATCTAAAACTTTTTCCACATACACAATATCACTATTTCCCTCAAATATTGTTCACAAACCAGTCTAAATCTGTGATAGTGAGCACTTCTCCTTTGCTGAGATAATCCATCCCACCTCACAGGTGTGCCATATCAAGATGCTGATTAGACACCATGATTAGTGCACAGGTGTGCCTTAGACTGTCCACAATAAAAGGCCACTCTGAAAGGTGCAGTTTTATCACACAGCACAATGCCACAGATGTCGCAAGGTTTGAGGGAGCGTGCAATTGGCATGCTGACAGCAGGAATGTCAACCAGAGCTGTTGCTGGTGTATTGAATGTTCATTTCTCTACCATAAGCCGTCTCCAATGGCGTTTCAGAGAATTTGGCAGTACATCCAACCAGCCTCACAACCACAGACCACGTGTAACAACACCAGCCCAGGACCTCCACATCCAGCATGTTCACCTCCAAGATCGTGTTGGAGAGGTGTTCTCTTCACAGATGAATCCCGGTTCACACTGTCCAGGGCAGATGGCAGACAGCATGTGTGGCGTCGTGTGGGTGAGCGGTTTTCTGATGTCAATGTTGTGGATCGAGTGGCCCATGGTGGCGGTGGGGTTATGGTATGGGCAGGCGTCTGTTATGGACGAAGAACACAGTTGCATTTTATTGATGGCATGTTGAATGCACAGAGATACCGTGACGAGATCCTGAGGCCCATTGTTGTGCCATACATCCAAGAACATCACCTCATGTTGCAGCAGGATAATGCACAGCCCCATGTTGCAAGGATCTGTACACAATTCTTGGAAGCTGAAAATGTCCCAATTCTTGCATGACCGGCATACTCACCGGACATGTCACCCATTGAGCATGTTTGGGATGCTCTGGACCGGCGTATACGACAGCGTGTACCAGTTCCTGCCCATATCCAGCAACTTCGCACAGCCATTGAAGAGGAGTGGACCAACATTCCACAGGCCACAACTGACAACCTGATCAACTCTATGCGAAGGAGATGTGTTGCACTGCATGAGGCAAATGGTGGTCACACCAGATACTGACTGGTATCCCCCCCAATAAAACAAAACTGCACCTTTCAGAGTGGCCTTTTATTGTGGGCAGTCTAAGGCACACCTGTGCACTAATCATGGTGTCTAATCAGCATCTTGATATGGCACACCTGTGAGGTGGGATGGATTATCTCAGCAAAGGAGAAGTGCTCACTATCACAGATTTAGACTGGTTTGTGAACAATATTTGAGGGAAATGATGATATTGTGTATGTGGAAAAAGTTTTAGATCTTTGAGTTCATCTCATACAAAATGGGAGCAAAACCAAAAGTGTTGCGTTTATATTTTTGTTGAGTGTTGTTGAGTATATATATTCCATCAGTTCCTAAAGGACAGCACAGAGGCTGTGATCATGGCAGCACAAGAACAAGCCCTAAGCATCAGATCCATAGAGGCAGGAGTCTACCACAGCAAACAGGTGTGCAAATGTGCCCCAGACACAGTCCAGAACATACGAGATAAGATTCAAGCTAGGACAGCGTACACTGAGAGGAACAACCAAGTGTTGGAAATCGTGTACAGGCACATCTGTGCCACATATGGATTAGAAGTTCCCAAGTCCCAATGGGAGATGGCACCAAAGTTGGTTAAGAACGGCAGGGCTAAGGTCCTCCGGGACTTCAAATTCCAGACAAATTCCAACCAGATATAGTGGTGGTTGACAAGGGAAAGAAAACTGCAGTTGTGATCAATGTGGCAATCTGAGCTGACAGCAACATTAGATAGAAGGAGCAAGTACCAAGGGCTGAAGGAACCACTGGAGCAAATGTGGAAGGTAAAGTCCAAAGCAGTCCCGGTGGTAACAGGAGCACTAGGAATTGTAACACCTACATTGGAAGAGTGGCTTAAGCAGATTCCAGGCACAACATCAGAGGTCTCTATCCAGAAAAGTGCAGTCCTACAAACAGCTAAGATACTGTGCCAAACCCTCAAACTCCCAGGCCTCTGGTAGAGGACCCAAGCTTGAGAAACACACATACCCAATATATGCACACACAGACATGAAAAATGTACTTTAATGGCACAATGTTACAATGGTATACATCGTAAAAAAAAGTTAAAAAAAGATAAGTTGACTTACTTTGACACAGTGCAGCAGATAGATGCATACGCTATATAAGTCTTTCATTTTGTGATACAGAAACAAATGTCACTATGGTACTTCTTGGTCTACCTTTTGCAAGAACGCCATTAACCACTTCAATTTTCAAGATGGCAGCCATTTTTTTCAAGATGGCACTTGGAAATATGCATTTCCATCAAATATTTGGAAAATCTTGGATTATGTGGATTGGAGGAATTTAAAATTAACCTCAGGCAATATTTTCTTGTCTTCTAGATGGACTGTATATGTTTTTAATAAGTGTACATGCATGCTATATAATGTGTATGCAGCAGAACGTGCGATAATGTTTTGGGTGTAAGGGTTTAGCAGCAGTGATGCCGGTACTAGTAACGCGTTACTCTAATCTGACCACTTTTTTTTAGTAACGAGTAATCTAACGCGTTAATCTTTCCAAATCAGTAATCAGATTAAAGTTACTTCTCCATGTCACTGTGCGTTACTATTATTTTTCATTGTGGGTCGATAGCAGCATTAAACTTGGTCTGTGGGCAGGAGGTCGGGGTTCGACTGAACTGCCCACTTTAAGCGAGCTGTGAGCTTTTAATCCGCGGTTTTTTGCAGCTGCTCGACTCGTCCTCACCTCTTAAAGCGCGGTGATCAGCACACCTGCACTGAACTTTACAAAGACATTTTTATACTTTTTCCCCTCCTTTATTTAGAATTCTGAGCTGAGCCGCTCTGTATCTGGTCATTAAAAACAGCTGTTCCTCCGCGACGAGTCAACAACTAACACTATTTTCCACTCAAATGCACCTAAACTCTCTTTCTGAGGACCACATGATGTGAAAACGCAATAAAACTTTCTTACCTGTAAATCTGGTCATGTTTTCTGCATAAATAAATGTTATCCATTCTTTGTGCTCAAACGCCAAAGCAGGGGCGAATCCAGATGGAATGGGGGCGTGGGGCAAGGATGTGCTCCCCTCACAACACCCCTAGATTAAAGGTGCAATTTTGAAGCCGTTTTTTACTACAACTAATATTGCTTAAAATAATAATAATTTAAGTAAAATGTTTAGAGAGAATTTAAATGTTAGAAAAATGTTAGAATTTAATAGTTACCTTTATAAACAATGTAGGCTCGAAATTGCAAGTTTTACTGTTACAGTGCTGTCAACAGTTAAATATGAGGTCAAGAAAGACGTCTTTATTTTACTTTTTATAAAACAAGTATTTATTTTCATTGAAGTCAAGAAAGGGTGACTATAAAGTGAGTTTTGGCAAAACAGGTATCATTGTCATGTTGAGGTGGCAGAGGGTTGTTGTCGGCAGCTGGGAAAAGTAACTAAAAAAGTAACTAGTAATCTAACTTAGTTACTTTTACAATTGAGTAATCAGTAAAGTAACTAAGTTACTTTTACAATTGAGTAATCAGTAAAGTAACTAAGTTACTTTTTCAAAGTAACTGTGGCAACACTGTTTAGCAGTAAAGGTAGTATTTTTGCATTTAAGGTCAGGCATATTCTTTGGATAGAGTAGTCCTCCCTGCTTACCTAACTCTTACCTACCGGTACAAGCAGTTGCTTGTGCATTGCAATGGCCACACCTGAGTAAACTGCATTGGCTTGTGGGCTAAACTAGGTAAGGGTAGCACACAAAGAGACTCTCTGTTTGCTCACATATCAGTGCATGAAGACTAGAAACTTCCAGAATGGACTGTTGAACAGATGAAACAATGACTTCAACATTATACTCAAAAAAGAGTGAGTGTGTTAAACACAACCAGGGCACACTGGTGCCAATCCCTGTTGTATAACACAACAGGGGGTTCAGTGTCGGCTAACCTTTTCTAACAGTCCTGTAGATAAAATAAGTTCAATGCACAAAAAATTACTTTTAAAAATAACCATGACTCAAATGATACCTTAAAATGTTCCACTTGTGTTTAGTAGCATCAAATTTTAATGATTTAGGAACATAATCACCTATATTTGCTTGCCAATTCATTTTATTTTCCACAAATAGGCTATATTTTTGGTGGCCATATTGAACAATGGCTGCTGCCATTTTCAAATTTCATGTGGCTGGTTTTTTTTTTTGCTTTTAAAGAAAAGGACTTCTCAATTTCATTTATACCAAATTTGGTAAATCATATGAACAATTCTTACAATTATCTGCTACACTAACAATTTATTTTACAAAAATTTAAAAAGATGGTGTCTATATTCACAACATTTTCCAAAGTGCTCACAAGTATTACCAACAGTGGGAAACTACAGGCTACACATAGATGTTTCTTGTTCAGTGTCACTGAACAAGAAACAGCTTGGAGCACGGTCAACTCTTGGCTACGTCTCTATTCTTTACATGATCTTCTCTGCCCTCCAGCCTGCAGGCTGGTTGAAGATACAGTATAGAGAATGTTTGTCATGGCTGTTGACATGCTGTTACGTCATTAGTTACTTTATACAGTTACTTTATATAGTTACTTCATTAGTAGCTGCGGACAACTTGCCGGCAGATGCTGAATGGAATTGATAAAGTAAGTCATAATCTAATTTGGTTATTTTTAAGATTTAGTACTCATAAAAGCAAAGTAACTAATAGTTACTTTGCTGATTGCTCAATCTTAAGAGTAACAAAGTTACATTACTAGCTACCATATTAGTAACTGCATAAAGTAATTGTATAAAGCAATTAAAAACGTAACTAAAAAGTAACTTGTCAAAGTTACTTTCACAACACTGATTCCAAGGAGCACAGAATTCTCTCTTTTTAACAGGATCTGATAGAGCTGTTTATTTGGTCTAACCTTTTGAATCAGACACATAGAATAAATGTTTTTTTTTTTTAATGAAATATCACTATATTAAAGCTATAGGGGCACCCACATTTCACTAAACTGACAAAATTTAGTTTCTCCTGAAAGCCAAGCATTATAATGTTAGTTTATTTTTTTGAAAAGGTCTTGTAAACAGGGGGTTCAGTGTCAGCTAACCTTTTGTAATCAAGAGAACTTATTTATTCGAGAACAATTCCATAAGGAATCTTTTCTTTTTAATGCCATCTGCAGGAGGACGTGCGTGTGCACATGTATGAGCTCTCAAAAAGACTGGAAGTTACCTGGATACGATGCATGACGCCAATGTCCGTGATATGTGTTGCAAGTCACCCTAGAGGTGTTATCAAGTTACAAAAACAGCATTTTTTTTGTTATTGTTGTTTAAGAAGTGTTATTTCTCGCTAGCTTTTACATAATATATCAGAAACATCTTAGACCCCTTTGAGTCTGGTCTGCTTGAGGTTTCTTCCTCAAATCATCAGAGGGAGTTTTTCCTTACCACTGTCGCCTGTGTGCTTGCTCTAGGGTTGGTAAGGTTAGACCTTACTTTTGTGCTTGTGTGAAGCGCCTTGAGGCAGCTTTGTTGTGATTTGGTGCTATATAAATGAAATAAATTGAAACTGAATTGAAAAAGTGTGTTAAAAAACAAACAAAAAACAAACAAACAAAAAAAACTGGATGCTACACCAACGTCTCCCGCAGATGGACAGATGCCAAGATACAGGAGGCAATACATAATAATGTCATGTTATGAACCCCCTATGTAAAGGCTAATATGTAAAATTATTGGGGTGCCAGTGAAAATTATTTTTATGCCTTAAATCTTAAGAAGGTCAGTGGCCCCATACCTTTAACATTATATTGTTTACTTTTGCTGGCGGAAGTGTTCAGTGTATAGGACTGGTTTAAGGTCCGTTGGAAATTTGAAGACGTACCAATAATTTGTGATTTTAGAGTTTCTGATTATAATAAATGGTGCAATTTTGGCAATTTTATTTAAAACAACGCTTTCAAACATGCAAGTGTGTTGTGGGGTTCAAAGGCTCAAAAAACCCTAAACAACATACATAATGAAAACAATATTAGAACACTGTAGGAGTTTGGACAAGAGAGATGAAATAATATTTTACATCAGGTGCCATTGTGAGTTTAAAAGTACTTTCAATGATCAACATTTTTGTGACATTTTTCAAAAACAAACCAAAGCAAACAAATAAAACCCCCATAAAATCCACAGTTGTGTAGTCAGTACGCTGGGCTGCAGTCATATTAGAAGCACAGTCTGTGCCAAAGCGGTTAACTTACCATCAACTTTACATTCTGCTGTGGCACTCCGGGAGCACGTGCTGCTGTGCAGTAGTAATTTATAGGTAATCCAGAGTGAATACAAATCATCATAGTTTCCACTCTTCATTAAAAGTTTGCAGTAACAAACCAGCTGGATGTCGTCGTTTGCAGATGTCCAATAATCTTCTGAAAGGACGACATGCTTATTTTTCTCATTAGACACAGGCAGTGGAGACAAAACACACAGTGCCCATTAAATGTGTGTGTGTGTGTGTGTTGAACTTGAAGTTAGTCATCCGATTTCAACTCAAATACAGAATAAGAGAAAGCTAAAATAAAAATATTTAGATTTATATCTATAGAGGTCATTATTAGTAGAAGGTGTCAATAAATACCATAACAGCACATCATGTCATACCAGCGGAAAACGGTCTTAAAACCTAGGAGACTGTGCAAAAAGGAGACTAGGGAGGGAAGCCACCAAAATTCTGAAGGAGTTTCAAGTTTCTGTGGCTGTAACTGAAGACACTGGGTATATTGTACCTTTTTCTGTTACATCGGCATCCATGATGCAGTGAAGCACCATGTTAATACAAGAAAACATTAAACCTAGACTAAAATCTCCCACGTGCTTTCTCACAAACTAGCTGAAATTTCATGTCAACCTTTTAAAGAAAATTCTTCCTGTTTCATTCCACCATGATGCTTTATAAGTGGTGATGCAACATATTCAGTTTATTAATGTATAGCACTAAAACACAACATAAGTCACCTTAAAGAAAACAAATTGCACAATATATACACAACTTCTCTAATCACAGCCAAAGAAGCCTATACCTCCTTCAGAGATGTAATGGGTGTCTTGGTGGCTTTCCTCAGGATTCTCTGTCATGCACAATCACTCCATGTTTGAGAAGTGCCTAATATAGAGCGCTATACCACACAGTACCATAAGTGTCTGTCACACTAGGACAGATTGAGGAAGTGTATACAAAATTTTAATGTCAGTTTATGTCCAATTTTGTCCTGCAAAAGTCATTTTCTCACTTGTTAAATGTGTTTCTCTCCGCCGAGTCTGCCAGAAAGTTTTGTGCGAACTGAAAACTGAACGGGCAGCAGGCAGAGAGCTTTCCTGGTGGCTGCAAGTTTGTTTACAGTTTTGTCCTATACTTATTTGTTACTTTTTCAATCCTCATGCATTCATATCCTGTGGCTGTCTGATACTTCATACTGAGCTTCTGACTGGCCAAAGTTCCAGCATGGGGTGTGAATTCAGCACTGGGGAAGAGAGGACAGAGCCTGACACAGCAACATACAGCACAGCTGTTCATTTAGCTTAATCAATCCCTCATAAACACCTGTACTGTTTGTATTGTGTTAGTGACTTCAAAGTGTTCATGTATCCATCTCCTGGATGTCTAAATAAGATTGGTTGTAAAAGTGATGATTTGTGTGAAAATTATGCAGCTTGCCTAAATACTTTTGGGCTCTGAAAACTGAAGCTGGAAACATACACTGGCATCGCACTTGCAAAGCTATCGGCATCGCCAAGCACCTCTGTCCAACGACCTCATGACTGTATAAGATCATCCCAGAAGCCTCTTTGTCTCAAAGGACAAGAACCTAGAGACATGAACTGAAAGGCACCGAGGCGGGGAGCCACAAAAACGGTCGGACACCGGATGCAGACTCACAGACATGATGTAGGAATAAAAAGATGACTTTATCGTTGAAGCAGGCAAGGGTACGGTACACAGGTAGTCAGGCAGCGATGCAAAAGTACAGACAAGGATCAGGCAAAAACGCAGTCAAAACAAGCAGGTTTCAAATACATGGAGAGACTAATTACAAGGGCTGAGGCAGAGACGAAATCCGGGGCACAAAGCAAGGTCAAAACACAGCAGAGCAAAACAGGACTTGAACAAGAAGGCTGGAATGGAGATACGAGATACTAACAAACTGGCAGGGAAGTGAGGAACTGTGAGGGCTTAAATAACAGGTGGAGTAATTAGTGGAACAAGACATGGGTGTTAGTGAAAGTTCTGGAAAGGGGGTGTGGTCCAGTGAAGCAAAGGAGGGAGAAGAGAGTCAAGAGAGTGCAAGATAACTACATAACAGAAAAACAAACGGTGCAAAATGTGACACGCATGACAAGCAATACTTAACGTGACTAATCTAAAAAGCGGGAAACCAGAAGATCCAAGATAATAACCAAAACTAGAACAGAACTGAAACTGATTAAAGTATAAAAGTAAAAGCAATAACCGATAATAAGATGACAACATAAATTACACCAAAATGAATTAACCGAACGACAAAACCAGACACTACCGAAATAAGCAATAAATAACAAATGGAACATAATAAGATAAGAAGCACTGAAGATCAATAATAGCCAAAACCTGTGACTAAAGTATAATACAATAAATGTAAAAAACAAAACCAAACTAAGACTGAACACAAAATGGATTACAACATAAAGTAAAACTCATGACTACCACAACACAACCAGATAATAAGACACACAGGATAAATAAGAAACAAAACCAGAGTATTACATAACATGAATCAATCAAAACAAATGAGCAAAAGGGGAGACAGGTGCTGACACTACAAAAACACGACCCGGACGGGGCAAATCCTGACATGAACGTCTCTGCCGAGATAAGTGGATGTTTCTGCAATGTCAACAATTTCACCACATACAGGTATACATGTACTGGCTGAGTCCAGGAAGCCTTTAAAAGCCTGCATCTTAGTCTGGATCCAGAACAATCACAAATCCATAAACTCAAATTCCTCACACAGCTTCTTAGGTGCTGCAATCAGAGTAGCCACTTCTGCGAATATTACAGCATCATCCAGGAAGTCAAGGTCAGTACATCTTTCCTCACCAACAAGAACACCCAAGTCAGTGTTTTCTACAACCCAACACCTAGTCCATGCACTGAACAGTGGAGGAGCTAGAACACATCCCTGATGAACACCATCTTTCATTGGGAAAAACTGACTCTCTACCTCTATGCTGTACAGCACTCACAGTGTCTGTGTACAGCAGAGGTCTCAAACTCATTCCAGAAAGGGCCAAGAGGGTGCAGGCTTTCTTTGCAACCACCCACTCCACCAGGTGATTTCACTGATTAACTGATTACACCTGCTTGAAAACACCTGGTGGAGCAGGTGGTTGCAAAGAAAGCCTGCACCCTCTTGGCCCTTTCTGGAATGAGTTTGAGACCTCTGGTGTAGAGGCTGGGTATGATGTCCAGTAATTTCTTGGGGGTGTCCCAGAGAGCAGTCTGAAGAGCTGACTCAAATGTTTTGTGAAAAATCAAAGAAACACTGCTGATATTCAGGCTTCCCTTCTGTAAAGGACATGCAGACACAGAACAATTGGTGTCATCTTGAGTGTGAAGCCAGAATGAATAGATAACGTAAATCTACAATGCAAAGCACGTCTTGATCATTCCATTTCAGCTCCATTGTGGTAGCTGACGGAAGCAAAATGACAAAAACTGTCACTGTCCAGATAATAATGACTGTTACGGTGTAAAACATGGCAATGAAATGGCCCCTAAAAGTGGAACATTATTAAAGTTTCAAATGAACAAATTCATTTCATTTATTCACTGATCTCATATATGAAGGACCTTATATATTGTAGCTCATTGTGCAGAACTGTTTCATGGACTTGAGCTTTCATGTTAAACATCACGAGTCACACAGGGTTACTCGTGCTCTCCAACACCTTAAAGTCAGGAAAAATTCTACAAGGAAAAAAAGGGAAGAGGAACATGATCCCTGAACCCTACAGATGTGTTTGGGTATTTTGGGAATGCAGTACACACCTTCTCCAACTTTGATGTAGATGTCTTGAGTCATGCTGAGCTCAGAGAAGGAGGTGACTGCCCTGTACTTCCTCTGAGCCCAGTTGAGGAGGTGCTCATTGCCGTGGGGAAGACTTTCCCTTTGGATGTGGCAGGCAGAAGAGAAGTTTCCTGGCTCAAAGTGAACTTCCGAGCCTTCGGATACCTTCAGGAAAAACAGAGGAGTGTTAGAGGGCAACAGAACTGTTCTGATAAGTCCTCTGTAGTCTACAACGTGCCACAGTGAATGTCACCCACAGAAATAAATCTGAAGTATATCAGTCCTACACTCCAGTTTAAGGACACCCACCTCCCTGAGCTCAGCTACCAAAGGGAAACTTCTGGCAAACTTTGTGACATGAGGCCACTCACTGATAAGTTGAAAATTATGTTGATATTTCATTAACAGTATGCTTTGAGACACCAACTAATGAAACATTGTATCTTGATTAATACTGATGGCTGTTGCAGCTCATACAGAAGATACAACACAGATAAACTGAGTTCTGAAAACCAGTTGTTACATAAATAGAACATGCACAGAAAAGCTGAGACTAATCATTCATATATTAAACAGTCTCATAGAGGAAGAGGCTGTATATATATAGGTCCTGAGGTCCATTGCTCCTGGATATTATACCCGGACTCCATAGTCTGTAGCAGATGAGAGCCTGTTCCTGCATCAGAATACACAGCATGTACTTCACGTTTGACTAGAACAACCTATCCGACCATTACTGTAGTACACACTACAAATAAAGCCCCTTTCACACTGAGCCTGCTGCCAGTTGCATCATCACGACCCCAGGTTGATGCAACCTAGTGCCGGGTTGATTCAATTTATGATTCCTGCTGTGCTTCATTGTTGCAGAGCTATAAAACACGCAGGATTGTTGTCAAACTTTTTATACTGTGCACACAATGCAGTAAAACTATACTGCTCTAAGAGCACATGTGAACAATTAAAAGAGAAGTAGAGAAGCTTGAATCTTCGACTGGACTGAGTTGCTTGATGCAAGGACTTTTCGCTTCTAATCACAGAAGCTTCCTCAGCTAAAATTCTTGCTCTGGTAGTCTGACTTCTGTCTTGACTCTTGTAGAGAAGAATTCTTCTTCCAAGAGTCAAGACAGAAGTCAGACTACCAGAGCAAGAATTTTAGATGGAGCAGAAGCTGAAAGAAAACAACATGAGGGAGGTCTGGGAAGGTGTGAAAACCATCACAGGCCATAACACAAAGACCAGAGAGAAACTTCTTCAACTGGTTCAACCAGTCCATGCCCCCCACTCTCTCCCTCACTGCAGCCATCTCTCGTTCTTTCCTCAGCACACCTCCCCCTAGATATCACAGCAGCACCCCTCCTCCTCCCCCACCCCAACACAACCTCCTCCATCCATCACTGTAGACCAGGTCAGAGGACAGCTGAGGAAGCTTCATCCCAGGAAAGCAGCAGGCCCAGACAAGGTGTGTCCTCGACTACTGAAGACCTGCGTGACTGAACTGGGAGAACCGCAACAACATATCTTACCCAACCTCAACCTTAGCCTACAGCTAGGGACAGTGACCACCCTCTGGAAGACATCATGCATCTTTCCAGTTCCTAAGAAGAACTGACCCAGCGAGCTGAATGACTTCCAACTTACTTCACACCTGATGAAAATGTTAGAGCAGCTATTCCTCAGCCTCCTCAAACCCCATTTGCAACACGCCCAGGACTGTCTGCAGTTTGGACACCAGGCAGGTGTTGGTGTGGAGGATGCCACCCTCTACCTGCTACACCAAGTCCACCCGCATCTGGATAAGCGAAGCGGCACAGTGAGGATTCTCTTCCTTCTCAAATGCCTTAAACACCATCCAGCCCCTTGTGTTTCAGGACAAACTGAACAGGAAGCGAGTGGACCCCTGATATCCAGCTACCTCATCGACAGAGCGCAGTATGTCAGGTAGAAGGATACCATGTCTGACACTGTGATCAGAAGCACCGGAGTACCCCAGGGCACAGTGCTGGCCCGTTTTCTCTTCACCCTGTACACCTCTGACATCTGCTACATCTCTGAGTTGTGTCACATCCAGAAGTTCACAGATGACACAGCCATTGTTGGATGCATCAGGGACAACAGAGAAGAGAACTACAGGAGCCTAGTGAAGGACTTTGCTGTCTGGTGCCACACAAATCATCTACAGTTCAACACCTCGAAGACAAAGGAGCTGGTCAATGACTTTGTGAAGTCCAGACCAAGACCACGACCAGTTCTGATCGAGGGAGTTGAGGTGGAGGCTGTGGATTCCTACAAGTACCCCGGGTTGTAGCTGGGCAGCAAACTGGACTGGACAACCCACACCAACCACCTGTACAGGAAGGGACAGAGCAGGCTGGACTTCCTGAGGAGGCTGCGGCTGTTTAACATCTGCAGGAAACTCCTGTGGATGTTCTACCAGCCCGTAGTAGCCAGCATCCTCTTTTACACCGTGGTGTGCTGGGGGAAGAACATCCAAGAAGGACACATCCAGGCTGTGACTCTGTGGTTGGCATGAAGCTGGACTCTCTGGTGACGGTGGCAGAGAAGAGAACACTGGACAAACCGCTGAACATTATGGATGATGCCAGTCACCCTCTGCACACCGTCATCAGCAACCAGAGGAGCCTCTTCAGCCACAGACTGCTCCTTCCCAAGTGCAGGACCAACAGACTGAAAAACTCCTTTGTCCCTCAGACCACCAGACTGTACAACTCCTCACTCAGGGGGAGGAGGAGGAACAGGAAGACAGAGGACGGAGAAGGAGAGGAGCAGTTGTAGCCAGTAAGCCAGTAGTTTTGCTATTTATATTTGTATTTACTTTTTGCAAATTGTTTCTTATTTCTACTTTTGATACTCTGTGTGCTCTTACCCTGTGTGCTACTGTGCAATATTGCTGGAATCTTAATTTCCCTGAGGGAGTCTTACCAAGACATTAATAAAATTCTATCTAATCCAATCTAAATTTGTACATATTAAGCCATTATACCCATGTATACTGTAAAAATGTCTATGTTGCAATGACAGACATTTTTTTATGGTTCATGGTACCTAAAAAAATGTATATTTCTACAATGTCATGGCCACTTGGATCCAGTTACCATTTTCATGGATGACTGCTATATTGTTTGAATTTTCTACAAAATTCATCTACTTCCATTACCATGCTCCAGATGGATTGAGGGCTAGTGTAATCTCACCTGTTTGCACACTATGAAGGTAACAAATGATCAAGACTTCACTCAAATACTACTAAATGCATGCTGTGTATTCTGACACCATACAAATTGTGACATACTCCTATTTTGCCTACTATATAGTAAACTAGTATGGGTACTCGGATGTAGCCCACAGCTCCCCCCAGATGGGACACTACTTCGAAATCTACTACTCAAAATAATGTCTTTTTTTTGTTGTTGTAGAGTCATAGATCAATAGAGACATAGATATTTAATTTATACAAGTGAAAAAGGTGCAAAATTGACATTTGTGCAGTAAAAGCAAATCATTGACTAACTGGGAACTGACAATGTTTGTGTTGCTGGGTAAATGGGACAGGACTGCATTACTAATTCATACTTACAAAAAGTGTTTTGACAGTTTTGGGCTAAGATGATTGATTTTTTTTTTTTTTTTTTTTTTTTTTTTTTTTTTTACACATCAATATCAATTGCAGACCAGTCAATGTTTTTGTGTTAACCAAGACTTTAAAATAAACATTTATGAGGAGTGTCAGTTTGTGTGGGCTTTTGCCCCTTCCTCTCCACTGCTTCTAGGACAGTGCACCAGACCCTTTATTCTGTCCTTCTGGGTGGTGATCCCACATGGAGGTGATACCATGACAGACAGATAGTCCAAAATGCTCAATACTATCTGTCAGACAGATGGGCCAAGCTGGCTAATGTTGTCCTACGGACAGATGGGCCAAGATGAGGTAGATCTGGCTGCCTTACCCGTGACAAAAACAATAAATTGACAATTCCATGTAAACCCATGACTAACATGCAATTTCTTTTTCTTTTTTTTGTGACATTGCTATGATGTGGTCCCTAAATGTTAATCATTCTTCAATAATAAAAGAATAATTTTCCTTTGGGTCATTTACATTTTTCAGACACAAATATTAAAATCTTTGTCTGCTTCATGCACAACATCTGTCTGACCTCTGGATGCTCTGCTCAGTGTTCCTGGCATGATCACAACAGGCCATAAATACTGAGGCCTTGTAGAAGGACTCTGTCGAAGAACGCCTTGCTGTGTCGATTTTACACTTTTACTGTACTCACTACGGCACCAAACACAACAAAATAAACGGCACATTGGGCGTCTCTATGACCAAGATGCAGACTGCGTTTCTTCATGAACCTTGCCAAATGCAGCAGAGTTTATCATTTTAATTGTAGGCATACGACTTCCATTAGTCGCAAAGAATTAGAGGGGGGGAAGCCTGAAAGCCAAATGAGCCCCAGGCCTTCTAAAGCACTGAAACCTCAGGAATCTGAAATGGGGAAGTAAAGACTCCAGTCCGGACTGTAGCAATATCTGTCAAAAAGTCACATACTTGAAAACAAATACTTACGGTTGTTTGCTTTCAATAACAAATGTATATAATAAAAACATACTGTTGCACATACTAATACATCAATAAACACATTTCTGCACTGGCACTGTTTATTCTATTAAACACAATGTATCAAACGTGTGACCAAGTTTGATCTGTTTGATCTTTTTTTTTGGGGGGGGGGGGGGGGGGGAATTAAAACAACAATTTCTTTGATAATCACTTTATTGTCCTTGATCAACTTTGTAACGTCAAGTACACCTACAAAGAACTTTTTTTTAATTGCACTTAACAAAAAATATTTGGATAAAGAGGTTTGTAACCTGGGCAGCATGTTATGTGTCGGACGCAGCCCGGAGAACCGACCAGCGTTTGAAGGACCCAGTATAAAATAAGCAGAGCATGGTACAAAGGATAACAGAGTTTAATGAACATAACAGTGCTGTGAAAAATATAAAAGTGCGCGGTCTGGCGTGGTGGATTGCGGTGCGCTCCCAGCAGCGCTAACGGTCCGGAGCCAGAACTGGTTCGGTCCCAAGGACCCCGCCGACACCCCCCAGGTGGCCGCGACAAACCGAGTCTGTGAAAGAAGGAACCATTATGTGAGTCCACACTCAACACACAGAGAGAACACTTAAAGGTGTACAAACAGCAAACACTTCCTGGCTTAATTACTAATCAGCTTCCCAACCTGCAGGCATGGAACATCCAGTTCACAAAACTCCACAGCAGTGGAAGCTGATTAAATGACTACATACAGCTCAATATAATAAGGTGTGAGGGACACCATATTTACTGACTGTATAAATGTTAGTCACAAAATCTAACGTACCTCAGGAAGTGTGCTGACGAGCGTGAGACCTCACCCCCTCCTCTTTCACAGACCATGCATCAAACCTGGACGTTCTCTGCATCCACTGATGATGAGATGGCTCTCGAGACGACGATCTCACCCGTCTGGTCACAAGGTCGGGTCTCTGGCAAATACACACTGTGTACTCCAGTCTTAAATGCCACCATGTTCCAATCCATGTAGATGCACCACAGCTGTGAGTCCTGACGAGCCGCAGGTGATCAGCCTCAGGTGATCAGGGTGAGGTCCTGATAAACTCAGCTACACAGCCACTCAGTCCCAAATGCAAGCCACCTGGAAGGAAAAACAAAAGACAGAAACAAAAAGGCAGCCCGGCCCCCCCAGCCATACAACACAGCATGGTGGATTAGTGTGCAAGAAGGTAGTGGGATCGATTCCCACCTGTGGCCTTTCTGTGTGGAGTTTGAATGTTCCCCCTGTGTTTGTGTGGGTTCCCTCCAGGTGCTCCGGCTTATTCCCACATCCAAAACATGCAGGTTAATGGTAAATGGACTGCATTTATACAGTGCTTTTCCATCTGCATCAGACACTCAAAGCGCTTTACAATGATGCCTCACATGAACCCATTCACACAGACATACTCACATACCAATGTCAGGGTACTGCCATGCAAGACGCTTACTACACACTGGGAGCATCTTGGAGATTAAGGACCTTGCCCAAGGGTCCTTAATGATTTCCCAGTCAGGCTGGGATTTGAACAGAGGATCCTCTGGTCTCAAGCCCAACACTTAACCACTAGACGATCACCTCCCCAGGTTACATGGTTTGGAAACATTAAACTGTTCCTAGGTGTCTGCGCGGGTGTGATTCTGTTTGTTTGTCTATATGTGGCCCTGCGACAGACTGTCATCACTGTCCAGGGTGTACTCTGCCTCACGCCCTATGACTGTTGGGACAGACTCCAGCCCCCCGTGACCCTTAACTGGAGTAAGTGGTTGAAGATGAGTGTGTGAGGTTTGTAATTTGATGATTAGTTTCTTTAATTAAAGAAGGGGAACACAAACTCTAACCTGCATCACTGAGCCTGATCTTCAATTTGTACTTTGCAAAGTAAAATCTACAGTTGCATG
This sequence comes from Thalassophryne amazonica, assembly GCF_902500255.1. NCBI lineage: Eukaryota > Metazoa > Chordata > Actinopteri > Batrachoidiformes > Batrachoididae > Thalassophryne > Thalassophryne amazonica. The sequence goes on from NC_047112.1 coordinate 112,140,355, forward strand.
TTTCATCTTGGTCCACGAAGTTATTGTGGCATTATCATTCACAATTAGGTTTCAGAAAAACAGCCCCCTGGTGGCCACAATTAGAATCTAAATTCACCCAACACTAAATTTGCTGCTATAGACGTAGACTGCTGGGGGGTTCCCATGATGCACTGTTTCTTTCTCTTTTTGCTCTGTATGCACCACTCTGCATTTAATCATTAGTGATCGATCTCTGCTCCCCTCCACAGCATGTCTTTTTCCTGGTTCTCTCCCTCAGCCCCAACCAGTCCCAGCAGAAGACTGCCCCTCCCTGAGCCTGGTTCTGCTGGAGGTTTCTTCCTGTTAAAAGGGAGTTTTTCCTTCCCACTGTTGCCAAGTGCTTGCTCACAGGGGGTCGTTTTGACCGTTGGGGTTTTTCCGTAATTATTGTATGGCCTTGCCTTACAATATAAGGCGCCTTGGGGCAACTGTTTGTTGTGATTTGGCGCTATATAAATACAATTGATTTGATTTGATTAATGTTTTCTGGTGTCTTGGTGGCTTTCCTCACTCTTCTTCTTCTAGTGCAGCAGATAACTGAAACAATCATGCAAATGTGATAAAAGCATCAAATTTGGCAGAAATACTCCTTAGACACTCCTCTTGGCCACTTGACTTTTCAATTGATGGTCAGGTAGGGGTCAACTGAAGAATTACACAGAGGTCAAAATTATAAGATGCTCCAATCATATTGAAAAATATTCCATATTATTTGCCTGATCATAAAGATATCAAGAAGGTACAGTTTGGATAAAGGTATAGTTAGTTAGTTTTATAGTTTATCTGTGACTGAATTCTATGGAGTTACGGGATAATAACAGCAAGAATGGTGACAAAGCTCAGTTTCATTTTGTACAGGGGTCAAAAGTTAAAGTTCCTCCAATTTTGGTAAAACGTGATACAAATTATTGGTTGAGCTAATAGGGTTAATAAATGGAATAGTTTTGACAGTGTTGAATGCTTGGTCTCCGAAGTAAAGGTCAAACAAGGTCTACATCTATTGGATTGTATGACATGTGACATATGTTACCCCGTAACGTGATAAGTAAGGATGGTACATGGTCCAAACTATTCCTTTTTAAAACTGTGTTAACTCAACTAGTAATGTGCATCACCTTTTACCAAAACTGGAGCAACTTTAACTTTTGACCCCTGTACAAACAGACACTGACCTTTGTCACCATTCTTGCTGTTTTTATCCTATAACTCCATAGAATTCAGTCACAGATTGTCCAAACCATACCTTTTTGGAATCTTTATGATCAGGCAAATAATGTGGCATAGAATTCAATATGATTGGAGCATCTTTTAATTTTGACCCCTGTGTAATTCTTCAATTGACCTTTACCTGAATGCCAACTGAAAATTCAAGTGGCCAATTGGCTTTTTTCAAAAGAGGATTGTCTGAAGACTAATTCTGCCGAATTTGATGCTTTTATCACCATTTGCAGGGTTCCGCTCTAAATATTCTCTTATCTGCTGCACTATTCTAGCACAGTCACTCAGTTTTTGAGCACTATCTACTCCATACAGACTTACCAGAGAGTAGCATACTGTTTGTACTTCTTCATAATAGATGTAAATAAAGTCCAAGACATATTCAGTGGCAGCTTTACCATCTGAGAGCCTCATCCACAATGACCACAAAAGACTTCAAGCTGTCAATGATGGCTGCAAAACATGGCATTAACAACAGGAGTATGTAAACTTTTGATCAGAGTCATTTGGGTGGTTTCTGTTGTCCTTATGATTTTAAAACAAACAGTTATTTGACAACAAATGGCTTCATCTGATCACTAACCATGACTGAGAAAAAGTTTTTGTGTTACCATTCATATTCTCTGAAAAATGGCCAAAAAAAAAGAAAAAGAAATTCTGCCAGGGTATGTAAACTTTTGAGTACAACTGTATTATTAAATTTTATCTCATGGTCAAGTTTAAACATAAAAAGGAAATAACTGACAGTATATGGTAGTACCAAATTACAATACTTTTAGAAGCGCACTTATTACGGTGTGTTTTGTATCAGGAGATAAGTGTAAGAAAAGTCTATTTCCTGCTGTTGCTACATGCAAGTAAGAATTCATCACCACGTGTCGTAAAAGGGAAAGACGTGCCAAATGTTTTCACGCTATCATAATAACACTAATCCCTCACCGCAGTTTATTCTGGTTAGTGGTGAGGTTAATCTGCCTTTTTGAAAATCTGGCATAAAGATTTTGGGCCAGTAACTGTGATTTGTGACATGCTAAAGTGATGGACAGAACTGTAGATAAGAAGAAGAAACCTGTGCACTGACCATCCCTCACCAGCACTTTGTACCACAGCATGCCACTTTAGTGGCAAAATAAGGAGATGGTCATTAACAACACATGTGGGTTTTGCAATGAATTTTTGGGAGGACAGGAAAGGAGAAAAAAAACACATACAAGATAAGTTGCACTGGAGTAAAGGTCTTTTTTTTCCTCTATGTGGAACTAATGTTGGGAAGGTGTCGTAACACGGACTCGCAACAGGGGGCGCAAATGAACGGACAATGGATAAGACAAAGAGTAACAATTTAATGTTGTGAAACGCACAACTGGATACAGACAAAGATATAATGCCAATTAAACACAAGGTGACGTGCGGGCAGGCTCGAAGATAGGAGACCTCTGGCGATCTGAGAGCCGGGACCCACACAGCTTCCACCACCAACGGCCTGAAGAACACCGGAGCCGCCAAGTCCTGAGTCCCCAGGTGGTCACCGTCTTCTGTTGCAGACCCTGGTACTGCTGGCAGAAGATGAAAAACAGTTAATGGTGAGTGTGTATCCACACAGCCAGTAATCCTTCACCTACAGATCTTCGAGGAGGGAAAACCTCCACCTCCGATACAAAGTCACCCGTGCAGCTCCTGACAGTAGCTCCTTGGATGGAGTGAGAGGCGAAGACGTCGCAGACTCTCACTGCACGCCAATCCAAAAACACTGAATCCTCAGGAATACGGCTGCACACAGAACAATTAGTTAACACTAATCACAGCAGAGAATTACCTTAGATGGTAGCCGATTTCTCGGCGAGGAGGTGGAGTAATAATCCGGCTTTTGTAGGGATGGTGGTGATTGGTGACAGCTGGTGTAAATGAGTGACAGCTGTCACTCTCTGTTGTCTCGGCGCCCTCTCATGCTTGAAGCCCGCACTCCAAGCAGGGCGCCAACTGGTGGTGGTGGGCCAGCAGTACCTCCTCTTCAGCGGCCCACACAACAACTAACTTTTTATCACAGTGTTTTCCTATGGTCAAGATTAATAGACAGGAACTCAGTGGAACACACGTGCACATCACAGCATGTGCCGTTACTTAACATAAGCATTTCTAAATGTCAAAAACAGAAGATGAACAATTAAAAACATGCAACAGACAAAATGTTAGATGCCATATGGACCAGTTGGGACAAAAGAAATCATCAGATGGAAGACGGATTGTTGGCCCACAGCAACAAGCAAAAGTGAACCGTGGATTCATGCAGGAAGCTTGTGGTGAGTGCCATAAGAACTTTTATATTCCAAAAATAAGCAAGATGGACAACATATTGGATATTATCTGACACAGATGAACAGGGATGCTGATCCACAGCGTTGGGCTTCCTGAGGGTTTTCGTGAAACCAAGCCAAACTGGTCTGAGATACTCTACTTTGGGATGTTCGGTTCCAGTTTAGTGTCAATCAGTTATATGTTATTCTAACTATCATGAGTACATGAGCAGCAGAGCAGGTAACTCAGTGGGATAAGGAGTTAGGCTGCCAATACAAGGATCTGGGTTTGATTCCCAGGCACACCACCTTTCTGTGACCTGGAATAAGATACTTCATCTGTATTGCCTCAGTCCACCCAGCTACAAATGGATTCTTGTATTTGATGGGGAAGTAACCTACGTCAAACTCACATCTTATCCAGGGAGAATCATTGACGGTCATCCAGTTCACGTTACAGAATCCAGGGCTGAGCACTGGCACCAGTCTGCCTCAGGGCTGATATAGGAAATGTTCAAATTCAAGATGATTCAAGACACACTCATTTGGAATGTCCAGTTCAAATGTGACAATGTGATAACCTTTAAGTTATCTTAGACACAAGAAGGTGTGACTAATGCACTGTCTGAGCACAGGTCTATGATCTCCTCCTCCTCCTGGCCTTCTGGCCAGTAAGCAGTGACTTGCAGTCCTCTGAGCTCCAGCTAAATACTGTCAGGCTACTGCAGGGCTCAATCTCATCACTCGTACAAAATCGTCAATTTAACACATTCAAAGTGTTGAGTTCAGCTCTGTTCACTGTTCGGGTTTCATTCTCCTACCCAACAACTCTCTGACACTCCAAGTGCCACAAAAGCTACAGTCCTGACTTGGTTTTGTCTCACTGAGTACAGTAAACATATCTGTGCAGGAGCCAACAGATCTGGATTTACCACTGCGCCAATACTCATGTGCATGCCCATTTCTCTAATATACATATACCAGTGGTGGGCACAGTTCCGCTAAGCTGCTAACCGCTAATTATTGAAGCTAATGTTTTCATTATTGGATTAGCTTTTCAGATAACTTTGAAAGACATCACCAGATCACTTATCTTCTGATAAATTTTGGTCTGATCATTTTTAGACCGCTAACATATTGTTGCAAGCTTAGTGTATAAAGCTTTAACAGTTAATAAACATTTTTAAAGTCTAATATCAATGATTTTAGAGCCTACCTGTTAAATGTTTTGTCGTAGACATACAGTTCTATCCACAACAGACAGAGGAGAGCTGATTTCAGAAAAAAAAAAACATTCTATCCTCTGAAATCAGAGGAGAGCTGGTCACAGAAGAGAACCAAAATGAGAGCCAAAAAAAAAAAAATTTCTCTTGACACCCTACTAACCAGCCGGCAATATCACCCAAGTCATCCCAGAGGCATACAGTTTTAACTTATGGTTAAAATTTTAACCAAAATAATTTCGGACAAGTTATCTGAAATTTTATAACGTGAAAATATCAGCTATATGTTTTAGTTTTAAAATATTGCACTAATTTTAAAGGTTTTAGTGTGGACATGATATGTGCGCAGTGCATTCTGGGTAACGTAAAAGTTCATGACAGGAGAAATGCATTTGAGACGCTCTGATCAGGCTCCTCACGGGCAACAGCATTAAACCATTTGTATATTGTGCCTAAAACTGTTGTGAACATATTCTCTGGGTTTATAGTTATTGTTATTATAGTTGTTATTGTGTTTGTTTTATGTAAAAATGCCAGAAGAAGCTCAGGTTGCTTGTCCATTATTTTCAAATGGAATCACTGTGAGCTGTAATCGCTTCTTGTTTGCTCTATAATGCCCTGGTTATTGTCCAAACACTGTTTGTCATCTTTGTTCTAGAGTAATATATATATATATATATATATATATATATATATATATATATATATATATATATATATATATAAGATGTCTGAAATTCGGTTTGTGTTTATTAAATTTCACACAGATTAAATCTAGCAGACACAGACAGATTATTTATTTGGAATATTTGTTTTGGCAAGTTTTCATGGTCTGTACTGCCATCTACTGCCCAGTAGTGTTCATCGCAGGATTATGGATAGATAGGTAGATGACAGTGTACTATGCATTTTGACCCCGGTTATATCAGACAGTTGCCTAATCATAGCTTTTGCAAATGCAAAAGCACATTTATGTGTAAACCAACACACACGTCACATTAACGTGTTTGTTTTTACATACTCAACAAAAATATAAACGCAACACTTTTGGTTTTGCTCCCATTTTGTATGAGATGAACTCAAAGATCTAAAACGTTTTCCACATACACAATGTCACCATTTCCCTCACATATTGTTCACAAACCAGTCTAAATCTGTGATAGTGAGCACTTCTCCTTTGCTGAGATAATCCATCCCACCTCACAGGTGTGCCATATCAAGATGCTGATTAGACACCATGATTAGTGCACAGGTGTGCCTTAGACTGTCCACAATAAAAGGCCACTCTGAAAGGTGCAGTTTTATCACACAGCACAATGCCACAGATGTCGCAAGATTTGAGGGAGCGTGCAATTGGCATGCTGACAGCAGGAATGTCAACCAGAGCTGCTGCTCGTGTATTGAATGTTCATTTCTCTACCATAAGTCGTCTCCAAAAGCGTTTCAGAGAATTTGGCAGTACATCCAACCAGCCTCACAACCGCAGAGCACGTGTAACCACACCAGCCCAGGACCTCCACATCCAGCATGTTCACCTCCAAGATCGTCTGAGACCAGCCACTCGGACAGCTGCTGAAACAATTGGTTTGCATAACCAAAGAATTTCTGCACAAACTGTCAGAAACCGTCTCAGAGAAGCTCATCTGCATGCTCGTCGTCCTCCTCGGGGGCTCGACCTGACTCCAGTTCGTTGTTGTAACCGACTTGAGCGGGCAAATGCTCACATTCGCTGGCGTTTGGCACGTTGGAGAGGTGTTCTCTTCACGGATGATGCGAAGGAGATGTGTTGCACTGCATGAGGCAAATGGTGGTCACACTAGATACTGACTGGTATCCCCCCCCAATAAAACAAAACTGCACCTTTCAGAGTGGCCTTTTATTGTGGACAGTCTAAGGCACACCTGTGCACTAATCATGGTGTCTAATCAGCATCTTGATATGGCACACCTGTGAGGTGGGATGGATTATCTCAGCAAAGGAGAAGTGCTCACTATCACAGATTTAGACTGGTTTGTGAACAATATTTGAGGTAAATGGTGATATTGTGTATGTGGAAAAAGTTTTAGATCTTTGAGTTCATCTCATACAAAATGGGAGCAAAACCAAAAGTGTTGCGTTTATATTTTTGTTGAGTATAGAATGAATGAGTCAGCCAATCAGTGTTAGCGGAGGCTCATTTTGCCCATAATCCCTTTGGCATCTGTGTGTTTGTTACAAAACTTTGTACAAATGACAGAATTGACATTAATGTAGCTATTCTATCCAGAATAATTTGATTTCTAAATCAAAACCTTAAGTCAAAAGTGCTTTATTTTCCAAGACCTCTGCCTCACGGCAGAACTGCTGTATGTCGTTAAGGAATAATGACTTCTTTTGTGACAAACTAGTGATGAGGCTCATTTTGCTGTGGTAGAGTAAAATATGTAGTAAACAGGAGCTTCCAGCAGGTGGCACAGCGCACAAAGAGAATTGCTGATTCATTGTTTGGGTTTGTGATCGTGGTGTTAAAACAGCTAGCTGTAGCTTCCGATAAATTTTTGGGTGGTTTATTGGTTTAGCTGTATAAAAGATCAATTTTCAGTTAGCTGATTAGTTGTTACCAAAACTAACTTTTTGATTAGCTGTGCCCACCACTGTCATATACACAAAGTCAGAGGAACATTTTCTTCAAACATGATTTGTTGAAGAGTGAATAAAAAGTGATGAAGTCAGGCTGGGCTGTTTTGTGTTCTGACACCAGTGACATGAAGACATATTTAGTGTGAAGCTGACCTGCTGCTCTCTTAACAACACTCACTCACCACACAGCTTAAGAAAATATCAGCCGGACACACACACGCATTCATCTTCATGGCATACTCCCCCTCCTTCTGACAACATTCCCACTCAGAGAACATAACATCGACCCAGTCCCAATACCCTTCACACCATCATTTCACCCTTTCCCTTTATTTCGCACGTTCACGTGTATGAAGGCAGAGTATTGGGATTGGGCCTCAGTCATTGCAAAAATTGTATTTGGGGAAATTATGTTAGGGGGATAAGTACGACTGACTCCTCTAACAATGCAGCCATTTTATATTTGGTCTGATTCATGTCAGGTGAAAACGGTGGTTAAAGAAAATCAGCAGAAACATCTAGAAGTGCTGCGTTCAGGAGGCTGACTTGCAGTGTGAGGGAGCCTCAGGTACGACATCTTAGACATGTTAGAGTAAACCTACATTCTGTGTTTACACCTCCCAACTAGTCAGAATTGGTCAAATCTGTGATAATTCCCAAAGTTTTTCCACTAGACACCATAGGCTTACTAGTAGATTAGTTAAACACCGGTTTCTGTATGACAAACTGGTTCTTCAGTTTAAAAGATCTTTTAATAAATATCAAGAGATAGTATCTAAGTTTGCAGAAAGCATGTAGAAGATGGAATTTGTCTGCCTATAGTAGCTAGCCATAACCTAACCGGTAGGGTAAACTTTAGATAAAAACCTAAAACATATGATATCTTAGCTTCTGTTTATAGAGTAACATAGCTACAATTACAGCTTAACCTACCAGCTATTATTTATCTAGTAACCTGTCTAGGATACACTCGCTATATATATATATATATATATATATATATACAGTGAGGAAAATAAGTATTTGAACACCCTGCGATTTTGCAAGTTCTCCCACTTAGAAATCATGGAGGGGTCTGAAATTTTCATCTTAGGTGCATGTCCACTGTGAGAGACAAAATCTAAAAAAAATCCAGAAATCATAATGTATGTTTTTTTTTTAATAATTTATTTGTATGTTACTGCTGCAAATAAGTATTTGAACACCTACCAACCAGCAAGAATTCTGGCTCACACAGACCTGTTAATTGTTCTTTAAGAAGCCCTCTTATTCTGCACTCTTTACCTGTATTAATTGCACCTGTTTGAACTTGTTACCTGTATAAAAGACACCTGTTCACACACACAATCAATCACACTCCAACCTGTCCACCATAGCCAAGACCAAAGAGCTGTCTAAGGACACCAGGGACAAAACTGTAGACCTGTACAAGGCTGGGATGGACTACAGGACAACAGGCAAGCAGCTTGGTAGAAGATAACAACTGTTATGATTATTTATTAGAAAGTGGAAGAAACACAAGATGACTGTCAGTCTCCCTCGGTCTGGGATTCCATGCAAGATTTCACTTTGTGGGGTAAGGATGATTCTGAGAAAGCTCAGAACTACACAGGAGGACCTGGTCAATGACCTGAAGAGAGCTGGGACCACAGTCACAAAGATTACATTAGTAACACATGATGCTGTCATGGTTTAAAATCCTGCAGGGCAGCAAGGTCCCCCTGCTCAAGCCAGCACATGTCCAGGCCCGTTTGAAGTTCACCAGTGACCATCTGGATGATCCAGAGGAGGCATGGGAGAAGATCATGTGGTCAGATGAGACCAGAATAGAGCTTTTTGGAATCAACGCCACTTACCATGTTTAGAGGATGGGAACAACCCCAAGAAAACCATCCCAACCGTGAATCATGGGGGTGGAAACATCATACTCTGGGGGTGCTTTTCTGCAAAGGGGACAGGACGACTGCACCGTATTGAAGGGAGGATGGATGGGGTCATGTATTGTGAGATTTTGGCAAACAACGTCCTTCCCTCAGTAAGAGCATTGAAGATGGGTCATGGCTGGGTCTTCCAGTATGACAATGACCCCAAACACACAGCCAAGGCAACTAAGGAGGGCTCCATAAGAAGCATTTTAAGGTCCTGGAGTGGCCTGGCCAGTCTCCAGAATTTATCTCTCTCCGTCGAGCCAGTTAAGGGCTACCCTGGCCTACATGTCGCTGCGGCTGTGAGCCCCAAGCTCTCCTTAGCCGGGAGCGGTTCCACCTTAGTATCCTTTCACTATGGTACTTATATCTTGTCTCCATATACATTTCAGCACGCTTTATGGTTGTGAATATATACAAATGTCCTTTTATTTGTTCCTTTTTTTAAAAATTATTATATTAGTGACAAAAATGGAGGAATGGGGTACAATTAGCTAAACCTAGCACCTAACGTAAGCTTATCGAGTCGGCTGCAGCACTGTTTGTTATAGCTAACAACATAGTCAGTTCTGTTTGGGAAGCTAACATTAATACACACTTTTGTTTACATTTGTTGTTATATGTATTTGTTGTTACAACCATTATTGTAGGGTGAAGCGATGCTATTGTGGTTTATACACCAGTTACTGACTTTGTTGAACGTTGCTGGCTAACAACGTATGCCAGGCTAGTTAACTGCTAAATTAATGGTAGGTTATCTGGCTATAGTTAGCATACTTTTGAGATTTGCACTTTTATTTTACATGGTGTAGATTTTTAATGGTTCTTCAGTTTATGGGTTCTTTAACAGATATCAACACATAGTATCTAAGTTTGGGGTTTCCATTTGAAAGCATGTAGAGTATGGATTTTGTCTTCCTACAGTAGCAATCCATAACCTAGCTAGTAGGGTGAACTTTAGATAGAAACCTAAAACATATTACATCATAGCTTCTGGTTCTATAATAACATAACCAGATTTATAGCTTAGCCTACTAGCTATAATTTAGTTTTACAAGTCTACAGACTAGGTAAACGTATACTACAATATTCTCCTGTATGAACATTTAGGTTTCAGGAACTGACTCCTATAATATTATGTAGTAACTATATTTTTGTACATGTTGTTTACTACCCTGTTTGAGTAAATGCCACTAGTGTACACGCTGTCCATATTCTTGAGCCACTTAGGTGGGTAGGGAGAGCTCCCATGGGATAAAAAACCTACCATCCCTGGTTCTCAAGACCAGGCACCTAAGTGGCTCGAAGCTTTTTTTTTTTTTTTTAAGATTTTTAGATGTACCTTAGTATACACTAGTAGAGTTATACCTTAGATTTGGAATGTATAATAGAAGAAGAGAGTCGCTGCAGTCAAACAACATATAGAAAATCAACACGATGACAGTTGTAAATGAATATTATACTACAAAAATGTAATTTTTTATGCTTTTTGTCACATTAACGCAATAACAACATCTAAAAATCCAGAGAATATATTCACGAGAGTTTTAGGCACAATATAAAAATAGTTTTATGTTGTGATGTTAATGGTGTTATCTGTGTGCAGCGGTTAAAGTGCAGCGTGATCAGAGCGTCTCAATGCAGTTCTCAATGTCACTGAGATCTCACAGCGCGGCGACCTCTTCGAGGTTTTGGGGGATATGAAATGTCAATAGGGCGAATAGCCAACATTTATGTGTCAAGACAATATTGAGTGCACGTTTTACAATATAATAAAACGTGCGCACAACATCATAAAACGTGCGCACAATATAATAAAATGAGTGCACATTCTCTCCACATGCAAAACATTTTGCGATGACACTTCCAGGGCTCCGTAAAAATTCCTGTTTTTACAAATAAAAAAATGGAATATTTTACAAAAGCACATTTATCTGTAAACATCAACACACGTCACATTAACATGTTCGTTTACATAATGAATGACTCAACCAATCAGTGTTTAGCAGAAGAGGCACATTTTACCCAGAATCCTTTGTGATCTGTGTTTTTTGCAAAACTTCAGAATTAGTGCATTATTCAACATTAATAGATATATGTTATATTTTAACTTTGTACAAATGACAGAACTGACATTAACAGAGTTATTCTACAACCCCTGGCAAAAATTATGGAATCACCAGCCTCGGAGGATGTTCATTCAGTTGTTTAATTTTGTAGAAAAAAAAGCAGATCACACACATGACACAAAACTAAAGTCATTTCAAATGGCAACTTTCTGGCTTTAAGAAACACTATAAGAAATCAAGAAAAAAAGATTGTGGCAGTCAGTAACGGTTACTTTTTTAGACCAAGCAGAGGAAAAAAATATGGAATCACTCAATTCTGAGGAACAAATTATGGAATCACCCTGTAAATTTTCATTCCCAAAACTAACACCTGCATCATATCAGATCTGCTCATTAGTCTGCATCTAAAAAGGAGTGATCACACCTTGGAGAGCTGTTGCACCAAGTGGACTGACATGAATCATGGCTCCAACACGAGAGATGTCAGTTGAAACAAAGGAGAGGATTATCAAACTCTTAAAAGAGAGTAAATCATCATGCAATGTTACAAAAGATGTTGGTTTTTCACAGTCAGCTGTGTCTAAACTCAGGACCAAATACAAAAAACATGGGAAGGCTGTTAAAGGCAAACATACTGGTAGACCAAGGAAGACATCAAAGCGTCAAGACAGAAAACTTAAAGCAATATGTCTCAAAAATCCAAAAATGCACAACAAAACAAATGAGGAACGAATGGGAGGAAACTGGAGTCAACGTCTATGACTGAACTGTAAGAAACTGCCTAAAGGAAATGGGATTTACATACAGAAAAGTTAAACGAAAGCCATCATTAACACCTAAACAGAATAAACAAGGTTACAATGGGCTAAGGAAAAGCAATTGTGGACTGTGGATGACTGGATGCAAGTGATATTCAGTGATGAATCTCAAATCTGCATTGGGCAAGGTGATGATGCTGGAACTTTTGTTTGGTGCTGTTCCAATGAGATTTATAAAGATGACTGCCTGAAGAGAACATCTAAATTTCCACAGTCATTGATGATATGGGGCTGCATGTCAGGTAAAGGCACTGGGGAGATGGCTGTCATTACATTATCAATAAATGCACAAGTTTACGTTGATATTTTGGACAATTGAAAGGATATTTGGGGATGATGAAATCATTTTTCAAGATGATAATGCATCTTGCCATAGAGCAAAAACTGTGAAAACGTTCCTTGCAAAAAGACACATAGGATCAATGTCATGGCATAGCATCAATGTCAACGAGCAGATCTGATTTGATGCAGGTTTTAGTTTGGGGGATGAAAATTTACAGGGTGATTCCATAATTTATTCCTCAGAATTGAGTGATTCCATATTTTTTTCCTCTGCTTGGTCTAAAAAAGTAACCGTTACTGACTGTCACAATCTTTTTTTCTTGATTTCTTATAGTGTTTCTTAAAGCCAGAAAGTTGCCATTTGAAACTTTAGTTTTGTGTCATGTCTGTGATCTGCTTTTTTTCCACAAAATTAAACAACTGAATGAACATCCTCCGAGGCCGGTGATTCCATAATTTTTGCCAGGGGTTGTATCAGTATTCATTTTATTTATACACCAAACCATAACTCAGTATTGCTTTTTTTCTAAGACCTCAGCCTGACCTGAGCGTTGTGATTGGTTATTGATTTTAAATATTTTAAAGTACTGCAGTAATGGACTACATTCCTTTGACTTGAATGAAACAAGCTCTTGCCTTAGTTATTTGTGGAGAGGCTGAAAAAGACAGATTACAGGGGCTTTTTTGTTGGGGAATAATGTCCAGCATTGCATACTTTGTCTTTTTTTTTTTTTTTTTTTTAAAAAAAGACCTTTGAATATCCATCTCCTAAATCCAATTAAGGGTCACAGGAGCCTGGAGCCTATCCCAGCAGTCATAGGGCATGAGGCAGGGTACACTCTGGACAGGACACCAGTCTGTCAAAGGGCCACAAACAAACATATCCACACCTGCACACACACCTACGGATAAGTTTCCAGTGCACTTAACCTGCATGTCTTTGGATGTGGGAGGAAGCCGGACCAAACGGTCCCCCCTAAAAATTGGTCCACCCTGCCCTCACTGCACATGCCTCATTTCGGACCACAGCAGCTCATCTGAGACTGACTGTCTACACCTAAAGCGATCAAATGGATCAATGTGATTATTAACCATCAGATGATGAAGTAAAACCTCTTAAATCAGCAGCTGCCGTGGTGCTCTGATTGGTCTACCGTCTTTTATTATGAAATAATGCTAAATTTATGTGGAAATGATTGTTGTACAAAGGCTTCAGATATCTGTCGCTGAGATAGATGATGACTGGAGTGCAGTTTGAAGAAGAAACGAGGTGATAATGGGTAAATTGCTGCTGACACTCAGAAATGATGTTGCTGACACTCAGAAATGATGCACGCACAGTGAAGGCAGGGCGGACTGATTTTTAGGGGGGACTGTTCAGTCTGTGACATTGGAGCACCTGGAGGGAACCCACACAAACACGGGGAGAACATGCAAACTCCATACAGAAAGGCCACAGGTGGGAATCAATCCCATAACCTTCTTGCTGTGAGGCAACAGTGCTAACCACTAAGCCAACCTGCTGCCCAAGACTGTTGAATAATGAAATATAAATGACAAGCTTCATGCATTCATTTTATATATTCGCTTACTCCAATCAAGGTTTAAGAAGGGGGTGGAGCCTATCCCAGCAGACATGGGGTGAGGGGCAGGATACACCCTGCACAGGACCCCAGTCTAGTAAAGGACAAGTTTCAAAATTTTAATTTGAGTACATTTTTTGTTAGAATAATTGAGTAATAAAATAGTTACATTAAGTAAAAAAAATAACTGATAGCAAAACAGAAATAATCAATAGATTAACTGATATATGTGCTCCACAATGTGAAAGCCAAAGTAAGTATGTCCCTTTTGGGCTACTGTATCAACATGATGGTGCAACATGGTGGTACCCACGAGGGGGCCCACTCCTGTGGAGATATGAGTGGATCATTATAAGATGATGAAATTGCATCAGTTGATTGTTGCAGTAATTATACACTGTTGGACAGATGGTTTTGAATGCTATGCTCCATTTCTGATAAAAAAAAAAGAAAAGAAAAAACCTAAATCCCACACACTGTAGCTTTAAGTGGAACAAATTTCAACAATGCATTGATTTTCAACTTTTGAATCATTTTCTCCTCGTCAAATTGGCTTTTACAGCAGGATGTTTTGAAAGTCGGGAAAAAGGAAAACACTCCGCCACATATGGACACCATTTGTGTACCTGATGCTGCATTCTTCCAAAATGCTGTCAACGTACAATTGAAAATGATTACATGTGGGACCCCAAAGACAGGAAAGCCTCCACTGAATATACAGCCAAAGCAGCGTACAAAGCCACATAATACGGCTAAGCTGCGGCTGAAGCTTCTGGGACCCATTTTGTAAAGGGGTTCCCATGTGATACACTGGCATTGGACAAGAGAATTAGTGCAGCCCATTTTTACATTTTTATTACGTTTCCGAGCAAAAGCCACTAAATATGATGGGCTCCCCGGGGAAACTGGCTCCCACTGCACAGCCGTGTCCTTCAGCCTTTTTTCTTCCCCCTGGTTTTCCCCCACATACTGTACACACCTAACAAAACACATGTGGAATTAAACTGATATGATAAACTACAAATTTATCTTGCTGATACACCTTAAAATCAATTCCTGATCTGTTATTTAAATAATTAAAATAATTCTATATGCCATTACTGAAGGAAATATGACTCGGTGAGAGGGCAGACCTTTGGCGAGCATTGTTGTTAATACTAATACTAATCAGGGTTGGTTATGAAAAAGTCATCACCAAAACATTCATTGTTTTAAAAAATGGCTCAGCTTTTCAAACATCACTGCATCAAAGTGACAAAATATCTGTTTGCCATGAACTACTGCATCGTGGCAGCCTGCCATAATGAGCAAAAACATTAGTTTACACTAATCAGAATGACATCAAATCTGGAACATAGTGCTTCAGCAAAGAATCTTTCACTTCTCATCTTCCTTCGTGTGCCGTTTTGTTGGGAAAGTGTAGGTACACAGACCCACAACAGGGGGCGCAAATGAACGGACAATGGAGGAAGTGAAATAACAACACTTTACTGTTGTGAATGGGCACAACCAATACAACAGATTACAACAATGGACAAAAAGCCAAATCACAAAAGGTGTCGTGTGGGCAGGCTCGAAGATAGGAGACGTCTGTCCAAAGCAGAACCGGAACCACACGATTTCCTCCGCCACCAGACCCCGGAAATACTGGAGCCGCCATGTCCCGAATTCCCAGGTGGCCACTGCCTCCGCGTGTCGGACCTGGTACTGCTGGCGAGGAACAAAGAAACAATTAAATGTGGGCGCGTTTGCACCCAGCAATCCGCACGGCAGGAAAACTACCTCCACCTCTCGTTGGAAAAGGAGTCTGTTATACAACGCACAAAAGTCACAAAAGGTTACTGTTACACAGTTAGCTGAGAATGTTACCTTCCAGGTAGAACGATATCTCGGCAAAGAGGTGGAGACGTCGTCCTGCTGATGTACCCCTGCTGATCAGATGATTGGTAACAGCTGTTGCAGGTGATGCGTGACAGCTGTCACCCTGGCTGCTCCTGTGAGGCGGCTGCGCCCTCTGGTGCCTGGAGCCCGCACTCCAGACAGGGCGCCCTCTAGTGGTGGGCCAGCAGTACCTCCTCTTCTGGCGGCCCACACAACACCGTTTGTTATGAAGGATCGCAGCACGAGTGCTTTGTGCACAGCCGTGATGTCACACACAGGCTCTGATATGTGCGTCTGTTTCGGATCTACCCATTTTACATGTGGAGACATTAAGCACAAAATAAAGCTAAATATACTCAGTGTTGACAATGAATGATGTATTTATTTATTTTTGTCTGTCAAGCACAACCAGCTAATGCCAAGTTTTGAAGCTCACAAAATTGAGACTATCAGCACATGCTAAATTTCCTTTTCGGCCTTAATAAGTCATGTTGTCTGTGTAAACTTCAGCTATCTGCATGTTTCCTCCTACAGTTTTGCGCTCTTGGGTGGGCAAACCCCACATTGCATATTCATGAAGGCAAACGTGATAAATTAACAATACGTGTTACTTTGTGCATTTGACAGACGTAATCCATGTTGCGCACTCTTTAGTAACTCAGCATGTAGGTGTACTTGCGAGTGCGATGGTGTCTACGCACGTGTTTACACATGCAAACCTTGAGCAAACCCAGGACCTTAGACAGTTACTCCAACTTCAGACTGAGGAGGTGCAATGCAGGTTCCGGCCTGGTGATGGAAGAGTGGATCAGCTCTTTACAGCCCCCATCACACATAGCGAGAATGTGCAGGAACCAGGCCAAAACGGCAAATATTACCATCATCGGGTGCAGTTGGGAGGGAAAGATGCGTGGTCAGCAGTGTCAGAATGCATCCAGATTAGCTCATTCACACGGGACCAGAATGGGGCTGAAATTATCACTGAGCTGTGTGTGTGTGTGTGTGTGTGTGTGTGTGTGTGTTTTCATAAGGGCTGCATGAGCCACTAAGGGTGGGCGCACGGGGCGTGCCACTGGACACCTTTGCTGAAAGTTTGCTGGCAGTGGACCAAGCAGTCACACCATTCATCAGACGCAGCCTTTCCAGCAAACTTTAATTTCTTTTTTCTTTTTTGCTCACTTCAGGAGCACAGTGCAACTCTGTACACTGTGATGTAGGCTGGATTATCACATGGGATTTTATTTTTGCAGCCTGTGTGAGGCTTTGCACCACAGGCTGTGGTTTGGTTCCTGTGCGCTCTGCACTGTGAAAGGATCGTTGTTCTAGGCTGATGGTGAGTTTCATGTGTAATAACGTTGTCACAGGCTGGGATACAGTTCCACGTCACACCTCCTACAGAGTTTAGATGGTGATCAGGTAATAATATGCATATTACAGCGGTGAGATCCGTTCAGCTCCGTGCCTGAAGTGCACTATGGCGCATTACTGCGTATGAGACCACAAGAGGTGCAGCGGCAGATGGCACTTTCAGTTTGACTGTGCGCTGTTCACATTGACTGTATATGATCAATGTGTGTCACATAGATGTTATTACATATCAACATTTCCTTTGCTCTTGCTGGCTGGGGTCCAGCAGAGGTGGACATCCCACAACATCCTGGCAGGCTTTGCTGTGACCGATCAATCTCAGAGCTCAATCAACCACGATCAGATCATTTCAGGTGCTGTTTTGATGCTGTCAGAATATGTAGACTACAATCAGATGATGTAAAAACTGCATATAGACCACCGTCAGATGTGCGTTCCATCGCGATGGCACCAAGTGTGCTTTGAACATGTGCAACACAGTCAGTACAGCTGAGTGAATGGGACCAAATATGTAGATGCTCAAAGACTGCCGCCCGTTGGTCTTCAGACCGCAAGACAATATTTCCCAGACTGTGGCTGAATGTGTCATTCTGATGTAATTCAGCCTCAATCGGCGTCTGTGTGACGGGGGTATACCCCTTGCAAGGCTATTAGAAGGGGTGTGGGAGTATGACCAAGCAGTCAACATGTTTGGTGGAGTTTGAAAAAGGGTATGACAGGGTTCTCTGAGGTGTCCTGTGGGGGGAAGGGGGGGGAGTGCTGTGGGAGTATGGAGTACCAGAATCACTTCAGTTTCATGACATCTTTGATTTTTGGGGATGATGGGGGTTTGTTTGCTTCATCTGACTGTGACCTCCGATGTGCCCTGGGCAGGTTTGAGGCTGAGCGGGGTAAGCTAGAGCATAAGCTCGATAAATAGATAAATAAATAAATAAATAAATGCATGATCTTTATATAAGCATTTTCTTTCTGAAAAACTGATTTGGTCTTCAAAAAGCTTTTTCCCACAAAATATGGCTTGAAAAAGGGGCACGGTCAGGGTCGTCTTCTCTACAGAACAATGCAGTCATTGATTATACATGTTTGAATTTGAATTAAGGAAATATAATGACAATCTGCAATAATCAGCTGTTATTCAATACAATGACAGATAAAATATTGTGCATTGTTATGCATGAATTCAGGTCTTCCCATTATGTACTGGATTGACATTTTAACATGTGTGCATGGTGCATAACATAACTGTTATTCTAGGAAAGGCTTTTCAGGGTGTGATAACTTCTCTGCAAATTAACATCCCGTTATATATTAGTCAGATGTGAAAGCAAATGAAATTGAAACACAGTTTAGTCAGTGAGGAAATGAACACCAAGTTTGGTGAAAGAGGATTTGAAGCGTTTTAGTGGCACTGGACTCACATGAAAGGTATGTTTGATGCCCGGGGCCAACTTCTCAGTCTTGATCTTCCAGATCAGTGGTTGGGGGGAATTCAGTATGAAGACCAAGGGCTTATGGTGGTGCAGCAAAGACTGGATGGGCTTCAGATGCAGGTCAACCTGGTCATGAAGTCATACAGGAAATACCATGAGGGATTACAGGCAGATAAAGGTGCAGCACCACAGTTAACACAGCAACAGGAGAAGGAGAAGATCTCAGCAGTGCAGTATCACACCACATCTCTGTGTCGAATCAAAGTTTTAACTTTCTCATGTTCAACATAATAAAAAAATTTAAAAAAGGGAAATGCCTGGTACTGCCATGATGCAACTGCCAAACTATAATACTGTAGCATTTTTTTCTTTGTTCTGCACTCTTTGTTGATAACATCAAAAAGACCTCAAGCTGTGCTCTCACAAAAAGGCTGTTGCTGAGCTCTGATATGTAGCGGGACCTGAAGTTCATACACTGGAGTCTTTCTATGCAAAAAAAATAAAAACAAAACAAAAAAAATAGAGGCTCTCTGTCACAATCTCCAGAGAATTCAGCTGCTATTAAAATCAACTTTAACTGGGGTTTTCCTGGGTCCAGAGATTTCTTTGTCTGAATAAATATAAAGACAGATGGTTTAAAAGCTGAACTCATGTACATATTTGGTATTCAACTTGTTTCTTTATAATTTATCACATACTTGCACTTACAGTGATGCAAATAAGCATTTGATCCACTGTCGATTTTGCAAGTTTTCCCACCTACAAAGAATGGAGAGGTCTGTAATTTATATTATAGGTACACTTCAACTGTGAGAGACAGAATCTAAAAAAATCCAGAAAATCACATTGTATGTTTTTTTTTTTAATAATTAAAAAAGGCGTAAATCGAGAGCTGTGCAAAGCTCTCGATTTACCGATCGATCTAAGTTCCGATCCTCACCTATGGTCATGAGATTTGGCTCATGACCGAAAGAACGAGATCGCGAGTACAAGCGGCCAAGATGAGTTTCCTCCGCAGGGTGGCTGGGCACTCCCTTAGAGATAGGGTGAGGAGCTCGGTCACTCGGGAGGAGCTCGGAGTCGAGCCGCTGCTCCTCCACGTCGAAAGGAGTCAGTTGAGGTGGCTCGGGCATCTTTTCCGGATGCCCCCTGAACACCTCGCTGGAGAGGTGTTCCGGGCACGTCCCATTGGGAGGAGGCCCTGCGGAAGACCCAGGACACGTAAGAGGGAGGAGGGACTACATCTCTCGGCTGGCTTGGGAACGCCTTGGGGTTCCCCCGGAGGAGCTGGGGGAGGTGTGTGTGGATCGGGAGGTCTGGGCGGCTTTGCTTGAGCTGCTGCCCCCGCGACTCGACTCCGGATAAAGCGGAAGAAAATGGATGGATGGATGGATAATTTACATTTTATTGAATAAGTATTTGATACAACAGAAAAACAGAACTTAATACTTGGTACAGAAACCTTTGTTTGCAGTTACATGGGTCAGATATTTCCTATAGTTCTTGACCAAGAACACTGCAGCAGGGATACTGTTCCCCTCCTCCATACAGATCTTCTCCAGATCTTTCAGGTTTTGAGTTTCAGCTCCCTCCAAAGATTTTCTATTGAGTTCAGGTCTGGAGACTGGCCAGGCCACTCCAGGACCTTGATATGCTTCTGATGGAGCCCCTCCTTAGTTACCCTGGCTGTGTGTTTGGGGTCATTGTCATGCTGGAAGACCCAGCCATGACCCATCTTGAATCCTCTTACTGAGGGAAGGAGGTTGTTTCCCAAAATCTCACAATACATGACCCCATCCATCCTCCCTTCAATACGCTGCAGTCGTCCTGTCCCCTTTGCAGAAAAGCACCCACAAAAATGGTGTTTCCACCCCCATGCTTCACAGTTGGGATGGTGTTCGTGGGGTTGTTCTCATCCTCCAAACACGATGAGTGGATGTGATACCACCATGCCTCCTCTGGATCGTCCAGATGGTCACTGGTGAACTTCAAACGGGCCTGGACATGTGCTGGCTTGAGCAGGGGGACCTTGCTGTACTGCAGGATTTTAAACCATGATGGCATCGTGTGTTACTAATGTAATCTGTGTGACTGTGGTCCCAGCTCTCTTCAGGTCACTGACCAGGTATTCCTGTGTAGTTCTGGGTTGTCTCAGAATCTGGTCCCAGCTCTCTTCAGGTCACTGACCAGGTATTCCTGTGTAGTTCTGGGTTGTCTCAGAATCATCCTTACCCCACAAGGTGAGATCTTGCCTGGAGCCCCAGACCGAGGAAGATTGTTTCTTACATTTTCTAATAATTCCACCAACAGCTGCTGCCTTCTCACCAAGCTGCAGGCCTGTTGTCCTATAGTCCATCCCAGCTTTGTGCAGGTCTACAATCTTGTCCCTGGTGTCCTCAGACAGCTCTTTGGCCCCCGCCATGGTGGATAGGTTGGAGTGTGATTGATTGAGTGTGTGAACAGGTGTCTTTTATACAGGTAATGAGTTCAAACAGGTGCAATTAATACAGGTAAAGAGTGCAGAATAAGAGGGCTTCTTAAAGAAACACTAACAGGTCTGTGAGAGCCAGAATTCTTGCTGGTTGGTAGGTGATCATATACTTATTTCATGCAATAAAATGCAAATTAATTATTTTAAAATCATAAGATGTTATTTTTTATTTTTAGGTTCTGTCTCTCACAGTTGAAGTCTACGTACGATAAAAATTACAGACCTCTTCATTCTTTGTAGGTGGGAAAACCTGCAAAATTGACAGTGGATCAAATACTTATTTGCCTCACTGTACATGTTTGGTATTCAACTTGTTTCTTAATAATGTATCACATATCCGTACTTAGTGAACATGGCAATGAAATATTCATCACAACAGGTGAAAATACAGTCTAAAAGTGTTTCCCAATCCTGGTCCTCTGGACCCAAAGTACTTTGCATTTTCCAGTTCTCCTTGCACTAACAAGCCAAAACGGCTATGTACCCTTGTTGGCAGCTGTTGAATGGCCGAACACACCTGACTTAATCTGGTATGAGTAGCTCAGGCCCAAATGGAACATGGACAGTACTCTGTGCTTACACGTGCGCTCATCTACATAAGAAGGTTACAAACGTGATGCCAAAATAAGCAGTATGGTATTCATGACCACAGCATAGAACTTAAAGAATATTTAAACAGCAACTACGTAAAATTAACATGAGAGGAGAGAAAAAAAAAGGCGAGTCAAGGCCTTTCTGACTTTCAACACGGGTGGGGCCAGACAGTCCAGCCACAGCCACAGCCACACCCACCAACAATGAAGCAGCTGAACTGAAAGTAATGGCCCGGTCACATGATATAAGAAAGACGTCTGTCTCTCTGCCTTTTTTTTTTCAAAAACCCTGGTGTTTCTGTTCACCGGCGCTGCAGCTGTGCAATCAAGCAGTCAGTTACATGCACACGCGCAGGGGCGATTACCAGTTGTGATCACAGACACACACGTGGATCAGATACACATGCACGCACGCACGCACGCACTTCACCAGCTGATTCACTCTGGATGAATGCATTTAGTGTTTGGAAGTGTTGTAGTGCACGCACAAAAGGACTGCGTTGAACATGATTTAGCGACTCAAATGTTCAAAAGACAATGAACCCATTTGCGATCACACTGGTTTTCTGTGTTCATATGTCACACCTCTGTGGATCAAAGCAGTTCACACGTGAATGTCCACTGCTGCTGGAACCTTTCCACACTTGATGCTCAAAGTCT
Source organism: Thalassophryne amazonica (assembly GCF_902500255.1). Classification (NCBI taxonomy): domain Eukaryota; kingdom Metazoa; phylum Chordata; class Actinopteri; order Batrachoidiformes; family Batrachoididae; genus Thalassophryne; species Thalassophryne amazonica. Next base: position 112,162,830 of record NC_047112.1, read on the forward strand.
CGCTTCTGTAAACTGCCGCCTGGTTTGCACAAACCGAGGTGTAGTTCACTCAGAGATCACAGCAGATGACACAAACTGTTATTACGTCGTGTCGGCCCTCAGCTACACGGAAACAAATGAGGCTGATTGCGGCACCCCCCGCCCCACTGCGAACAAATACCCAGTGATCAAGGATTACTTCTTCGAAACTTTTGAACTGTCAGATTGAAAGGGCCAGCAGGCTCTTCTCTCTGTACAGGCTGGAGGACAGCCAGCCCTTTAGAGCTCACAGACAGAATGTTGCAGCTCCGGCCGGACTTTTTGCGCAGAAACTCTCTACTCAGGTGCGCACAGTGCTGGAACAACACCACGATCATGGACTGCCCTGCGCTGGCAGAGGAAGCAGAGAAATTCTTCCTGGCTGGCCAGCACCACAGCATGACTGCGGCAGTACTCGCCACATCACATGCAGTGGCAGAAGCCCCACACTACACAACAGCTCCGCCGTGGAGGAGCTGCATCTCTCCTCCACAAAAGCACTCACAAACTAGCTTCTGTTCTGTGTGAAAACATTCAGCTGGTCGAACGAAGTCAAACTAAATGCTAACATTCCAAAAACTAAGCAAAATCCTGATGAAGTGCCAACTGCAGGAACGAAGCTGCACAAAGGTTAAACAATGCCAATGAAAGTCAACGAAAGTCCAGATTTCTTGTTTCGTTTGGGCATCCTTGCCCTTCGTTAAGTACCGTGTGACCCGGCCTTTACAGGTTACTTGATGGAAATAGGTCTTTTTCTCCATGACTGCATCATTCCAAGCAGAAAATTTGGAAGAACAAGTCCAAATGACCTTGGTCTCAAAGTCGGACTCCATAGCTCTGCTGCTGTAGGAAGGGTTGTGGTTTGAACTGAACGAGATTGAAAACAGCATGAATAAGAATGAGCCAGTATGTTGAGTGTTTGTTTCTATCAGAGAAATTTTTGTTAACTGAGTCAGAGAGTCCCTTTTATTTATCATTTGTTTATTTAGGATTTTTTTCCACATTCCAATTTCTAAATATTCTTACAAATTATAAGTTAGTTATTTTTTGAAAAGTGTACTTGCAATATCAGTTGGACAATCAGGACTGAAGATGAGGACTGAAGATGGTTCCATTGTGTGGTGTTTGAGGTGACTTGTAGCATCACCAAGACCACAGATAAGACCTGTGATGTGGTCCATGAAAACTGTTACAAAATCCATTTAAAAACCAAAAATAATCAAAAGTTATCACAACCTTCAAGCAACCAATACATTTCAACTTCCTAAGTCAAACAAAAGTGTAAAATCAAATATAATGTCCAACTTCCGCCTACTGTTGTGAAAGTGTAGGAACACGGACCCACAACAGGGGGCGCAAATGAACGGACAATGGAGGAAGTCAAATAACAACTCTTTACTGTTGTGAATAAACACAACAAACACGGCAAATTACAATAATAGAAAAGAAGTCAATTCACAAAATGTGGCAGGCTCGAAGATAAGAGACGTCTGTCCAAAGCAGAACCGGAACCACACGATTTCCTCCGCCACCGAACCCCGGGAATACTGGAGCCGCCAAGTCCCGAACTCCCAGGTGGCCACTGCCTCCGCTTGTCGGATCTGGTACTGCTGGCGAGGAACAAAAACAGTTAGATGTGGGTGCGTTTGCACCCAGCAACACGTATGGTGGGAAAACACCTCCACCTCTCGTCGGAAGAAAACAACACAATATCTGTTATCCAACACACAAAGCAACAGGTAATTCCTGTCAGGAAGACAATATAGTCGCTGAGACGTTACCTCCTCGGTAGAGCGATATCTCGGCGAAGAGGTGGAGATGTCGTCTTGCTGATATACCACTGATGATCAGATGATTGGTGACAGCTGTCATAGGTGATAAGTGACAGCTGTCACCCCGGCTGCTCCTGTGAGGCGGCAGCGCCCTCTGGTGCCTGGAGCCCGCACTCCAGGCAGGGTGCCCTCTGGTGGTGGTGGGCCAGCAGTACCTCCTCTTCAGCGGCCCACACAACACCTACGTCATGACTGAGACGGACAGCTAATTTCTCAGCTCCGACTGACCCATTAAAATAGCCGATTAAAAATTAAGAACAGATAAATCAATCAATCAATCAATTTTTTTATATAGCGCCAAATCACAACAAACAGTTGCCCCAAGGCGCTTTATATTGTAAGGCAAGGCCATACAATAATTATGTAAAACCCCAACGGTCAAAACGACCCCCTGTGAGCAAGCACTTGGCTACAGTGGGAAGGAAAAACTCCCTTTTAACAGGAAGAAACCTCCAGCAGAACCAGGCTCAGGGAGGGGCAGTCTTCTGCTGGGACTGGTTGGGGCTGAGGGAGAGAACCAGGAAAAAGACATGCTGTGGAGGGGAGCAGAGATCGATCACTAATGATTAAATGCAGAGTGGTGCATACAGAGCAAAAAGAGAAAGAAACAGTGCATCACGGGAACCCCCCAGCAGTCTACGTCTATAGCAGCATAACTAAGGGATGGTTCAAGGTCACCTGATCCAGCCCTAACTATAAGCTTTAGCAAAAAGGAAAGTTTTAAGCCTAATCTTAAAAGTAGAGAGGGTGTCTGTCTCCCTGATCTGAATTGGGAGCTGGTTCCACAGGAGAGGAGCCTGAAAGCTGAAGGCTCTGCCTCCCATTCTACTCTTACAAACCCTAGGAACTACAAGTAAGCCTGCAGTCTGAGAGCGAAGCGCTCTATTGGGGTGATATGGTACTACCTAAACTCTGTAAGGGAGTTAGAGTATCTCGTCAATAGTTTTACATCCTCATTGAAGACAACTTTGGATGCTGTAGCTCCTCTGAAAAAGAGAGCTTTAAATCAGAAGTGTCTGACTCCGTGGTATAACTCACAAACTCGTAGCTTAAAGCAGATAACCCGTAAGTTGGAGAGGAAATGGCGTCTCACTAATTTAGAAGATCTTCACTTAGCCTGGAAAAGAGTTTGTTGCTCTATAAGAAAGCCCTCCGTGAAGCTAGGACATCTTTCTACTCATCACTAATTGAAGAAAATAAGAACAACCCCAGGTTTCTTTTCAGCACTGTAGCCAGGCTGACAAAGAGTCAGAGCTCTATTGAGTATTCCATTAACTTTAACTAGTAATGACTTCATGACTTTCTTTGCTAACAAAATTTTGACTATTAGAGAAAAAATTACTCATAACCATCCCAAAGATGTATCGTTATCTTTGGCTGCTTTCAGTGATGCCGGTATTTGGTTAGACTCTTTCTCTCCGATTGTTCTGTCTGAGTTATTTTCATTAGTTACTTCATCCAAACCATCAACATGCTTATTAGACCCCATTCCTGCCAGGCTGCTCAAGGAAGTCCTACCATTATTTAATGCTTCAATCTTAAATATGATCAATCTATCTTTGTTAGTTGGTTATGTACCACAGGCCTTTAAGGTGGCAGTAATTAAACCATTAATTAAAAAGCCATCACTTGACCCAGCTATCTTAGCTAATTATAGGCCAATCTCCAACCTTCCTTTTCTCTCAAAGATTCTTGAGAGGGTAGTTGTAAAACAGCTAACTGATCACCTGCAGAGGAATGGTCTATTTGAAGAGTTTCAGTCAGGTTTTAGAATTCATCATAGTACAGAAACAGCATTAGTGAAGGTTACAAATAATCTTCTTATGGCTTCGGACAGTGGACTTATCTCTGTGCTTGTTCTGTTAGACCTCAGTGCTGCTTTTGATACTGTTGACCATAAAATTTTATTACAGAGATTAGAGCATATCATAGGTATTAAAGGTACTGCGCTGCGGTGGTTTGAATCATATTTGTCTAATAGATTACAGTTTGTTCATGTAAATGGGGAATCTTCTTCACAGACTAAAGTTAATTATGGAGTTCCACAAGGTTCTGTGCTAGGACCAATTTTATTCACTTTATACTGCTTCCCTTGGGCAGTATTATTAGACGGTATTGCTTAAATTTTCATTGTTACGCAGATGATACCCAGCTTTATCTATCCATGAAGCCAGAGGATACACACCAATTAGCTAAACTGCAGGATTGTCTTACAGACATAAAGACATGGATGACCTCTAATTTCCTGCTTTTAAACTCAGATAAAACTGAAGTTATTGTACTTGGCCCCACAAATCTTAGAAGCATGGTGTCTAACCAGATCGTTACTCTGGATGGCATTTCCCTGATCTCTAGTAATACTGTGAGAAATCTTGGAGTTATTTTTGATCAGGATATGTCATTCAAAGCGCATATTAAACAAATATGTGGACTGCCTTTTTGCATTTACGCAATCTCTCTAAAATCAGAAAGGTCTTGTCTCAGAGTGATGCTGAAAAACTAATTCATGCATTTATTTCCTCTAGGCTGGACTATTGTAATTCATTATTATCAGGTTGTCCTAAAAGTTCCCTAAAAAGCCTTCAGTTGGTTCAGAATGCTGCAGCTAGAGTACTGACGGGGACTAGCTGTTGGGAAAGTGTAGGAACACGGACCCACAACAGGGGGCGCAAATGAACGGACAATGGAGTAAGTCAAATAACAAGCTTTACTGTTGTGAATGTGCACAACGAATACAACCAATCACAGCAATGGACAACAGTCAATTCACAAAAGTGTCGTGTGGGCAGGCTCGAAGATAGGAGACGCCTCTCCAAGGTAAGACCGGAACCACACGGCTTCCTCCGCCACAGGACCCCGGGAATACTGGAGCCGCCAAGTCCCGAACTCCCAGGTGGCCACTGCCTCCGCGTGTCGGACCTGGTACTGCTGGCGAGGAACAAAGGACAGTTAGATGGGGGCGCGTTTGCATCCAGGACTCCGAACAGCAGGGAAGTTACCTCCACCTCTCGTTGGAACAGTAATCCACAAACTAAGCACAAATCCAAAAAGATACACTCCGTAGCTTTGATACGTTACCTCTCTGGTAGAAACGATATCTCGGCGATGAGGTGGAGATGCCGTCCTGCTGATATACCCCAGTGATAATTGCTGTCAGCTGTCTCAGGTGATGGGTGACAGCTGTTACCGAGGCTGCTCCTGTGGGGCGGCGGCGCCCTCTGGTGCCTGGAGCCCGCACTCCAGGCAGGGCGCCCTCTGGTGGTGGTGGGCCAGCAGTACCTCCTCTTCAGCGGCCCACACAACACTAGCAGGAGAGAGCATATCTCACCCGTGTTGGCCTCTCTTCATTGGCTTCCTGTTAATTCTAGAATAGAATTTAAAATTCTTCTTCTTACTTATAAGGTTTTGAATAATCAGGTCCCATCTTATCTTAGGGACCTCGTAGTACCATATACCCCCATTAGAGCGCTTCGCTCTCAGACTGCGGGCTTACTTGTAGTTCCTAGGGTTTGTAAGAGTAGAATGGGAGGCAGAGCCTTCAGCTTTCAGGCTCCTCTCCTGTGGAACCAGCTCCCAATTCAGATCAGGGAGACAGATACCCTCTCTACTTTTAAGATTAGGCTTAAAACTTTCCTTTTCGCTAAGGCTTATAGTTAGGGCTGGATCGGGTGACCCTGGACCATCCCTTGGTTATGTTGCTTTAGACGTAGACTGTGGGGGGGTTCCCATGATGCACTGTTTCTTTCTCTTTTTGCTCCGTATGCATCACTCTGCATTTAATCATTAGTGATCGATCTCTGCCCCCCCTTCTCGGCATGTCTTTTTCCTGGTTCTTTCCCTCAGCCCCAACCAGTCTCAGCAGAAGACTGCCCCTCCCTGAGCCTGGTTCTGCTGGAGGTTTCTTCCTGTTAAAAGGGAGTTTTTCCTTCCCACTGTGGCCAAGTGCTTGCTCATAGGGGGTCGTTTTGACCATTGGGGTTTTTCATAATTATTGTATGGCCTTGCCTTGCAATATGGAGCGCCTTGGGGCAACTGTTTGTTGTGATTTGGCGCTATATAAGAAAAAAGTTGATTGATTGATTGATTGATTGATTGATACTACGAGGTCCCTAAGATAAGATGGGACCTGATTATTCAAAACCTTATAAGTAAGAAGAAGAATTTTAAATTCTATTCTAGAATTAACAGGAAGCCAATGAAGAGAGGCCAATATGGGTGAGATATGCTCTCTCCTCTAGTCCCCGTCAGTACTCTAGCTGCAGCATTTTGAATTAACTGAAGGCTTTTTAGGGAACTTTTAGGACAACCTGATAATAATGAATTACAATAGTCCAGCCTAGAGGAAATAAATGCATGAATTAGTTTTTCAGCATCACTCTGAGACAAGACCTTTCTGATTTTAGAGATATTGCGTAAATGCAAAAAAGCAGTCCTACATATTTGTTTAATATGCACTTTGAATGACATATCCTGATCAAAAATGACTCCAAGATTTCTCACAGTATTACTAGAGGTCAGGGTAATGCCATCCAGAGTAAGGATCTGGTTAGACACCATGTTTCTAAGATTTGTGGGGCCAAGTACAATAACTTCAGTTTTATCTGAGTTTAAAAGCAGGAAATTAGAGGTCATCCATGTCTTTATGTCTGTAAGACAATCCTGCAGTTTAGCTAATTGGTGTGTGTCCTCTGGCTTCATGGATAGATAAAGCTGGGTATCATCTGCGTAACAATGAAAATTTAAGCAATACTGTCTAATAATACTGCCTAAGGGAAGCATGTATAAAGAGAATAAAATTGGTCCTAGCACAGAACCTTGTGGAACTCCATAATTAACTTTAGTCTGTGAAGAAGATTCCCCATTTACATGAACAAATTGTAATCTATTAGACAAATATGATTCAAACCACCGCAGCGCAGTGCCTTTAATACCTATGGCATGCTCTAATCTCTGTAATAAAATTTTATGGTCAACAGTATCAAAAGCAGCACTGAGGTCTAACAGAACAAGCACAGAGATGAGTCCACTGTCCGAGGCCATAAGAAGATCATTTGTAACCTTCACTAATGCTGTTTCTGTACTATGATGAATTCTAAAACCTGACTGAAACTCTTCAAATAGACCATTCCTCTGCAGATGATCAGTTAGCTGTTTTACAACTACCCTTTCAAGAATTTTTGAGAGAAATGAGCACAGGACCACAAGACAAGGCAATTTCAGCCATGAGTTCGACTCAAAAAACACGAAAAGACACGAGAGGAGGAAAAAATGAGGACGGTAAAGCTGGCCCCAAGCAGCTAACGTTAGCCGAGGCTACGCCATTGAAAAATACTGGGGAGGCTACTGCTGAGCCCGAGATGCTATCGGAGCTTCGCAAGCTCCGACAGGAAAATAAAGACTCTTTTGGTGATTTAAAGACTTCTCTTTCAAGGCTGGAATCCACTATGGATGATTTAAAAGAACGAACTGCGGGGCTTGATAAGAGGCTGGGGGACACGGAGGAAAGAGTGAGTGCTGTCAAGGACAGATGTACGCAGCATGAGAAGGCACTGAGCTACCTGCTAAAACGATAAGCTAACCTTGCTGTTAAAGGCGATGACATGGAAAACAGACTCCGTCGTAACAACATAAGGCTCTATGGTATACCAGAAGGGGCTGAGAAAGATGACATGATGAAGTTTGTAACTGATTTTTTGTACAACTCGCTGGAGTTACAAGAAGGTACAGAGATCAAACTGGAAAGTGCACACAGAGCCCCGGGCCCAAAGCCCAAAGATGCTGCTGCAGCCCCGCGGTCAATCATAGTTCGTTTTCTGAACTTTAAAGTGAAACAGTCAGTGTTGCAGCAGGCATGGAAACAACGAAATGCGGAGTTCCAGGGTCACAAGGTCTACTTTGATCAAGATTACTCTGCTTAGGTGCAGAGGAAGAGGAAAAAGGTTCCAGAGGTAATAAAAAAGCTGAAACAGAAGAACATCAAAGCCCAGTCACCCTACCCAGCCCAGCTGAGAATCTTTTTGGACAAGGGCGTCAAGCAGTTCCCCTCACTACTGGAGGCACAGTCAACTCTGAGAGAGCTGGGCGTGGAGGCAGTGATGGAGGAGCGGGATGTACTGGAGAGGGAGCTGGTTCGGGATGAGTGGACAACTTGGAGCGGGCGGAGAAAGAACCAACAACTTATCCCAGAAGAAATAAGATCGCTAATCTGCAGAGGCAATGAAGATTCCAGGCCCACAGGTTCTGAGTAAAAAGGGTGACCACAGCAGAAGTAAAACTGGGTATTTGTAGGGACTGATTGTAACAAGTTAATATCTCATTTATCGGGTAATTTGCAAGGGACAGATTTGTTTTCGGCTATGATCTGGTGACTATACTATATTTTGTGGACAGGAGTCTTTGCAGGGGTGAGGGGACAGAACTCTGTTTATTTTGATAAACTCGCAGCCTCTAATGCGACGTGTTTCCTGGATGATCGTCGCTACAGCACTCAGTGCAACCAGCCCGGACAGCTATGGCTCTCTGCCCAAGAGTCATCGGGAGTGGGAAGCCCTTTTGGTTAAGGTTTATTTGTTCAGTTCTCCTGGGCTACCTACTGGACTTTTGGAAGTCTATATATTTTTTTGGTGTGATTTCTTGTTTGTTATCAAGGTTTAGCGGCTCTTTGCAAAAGATAATGTTTGCCTTTTTTTTTTGCTGTTGGTATAAATACTAGCTATGGACAGTATAAACATTGTTAGTTATAACATAAATGGGGTCAATCACCCTATAAAAAGGAAGAAAATTATGTCACAGTTGAAGAGGTTAAATTGCTCAATTGCTTTACTTCAGGAGACCCACATCAATGACAAGGAACACAAGAAACTCAAGAGGGACTGGGTCGGCCAAGTATTTAGTTCTGCTTGTGAAAAGGGTAGTAAAAGAGGGTGGCTGTTCTGTGCCATAAAACTCTGGGGCTTATCGTTGAAAGAACATATGAAGATAACAACGGTCGTTATATTATGGTTGTGGGGACAATTAGGGAAATTAGGACAACAATTTTAAATTTATATGCGCCGAATGAAGAATGATACGGGATTCTTTAAAGAAATTTCAACAATTTTAACTAAGCATGGGGAGTGTGACATCGACGACCTGTGAGCGGCTGGAAACAGTGATGACCAAGCAGAAACCGTCTTTTTTTTAATCTCTTTTTATTCTTCAATATCAACAGGAGCCCAGTACTCAAAGCAATTCCAAGGAGTAGCTCAGCCTCCATCAACAGCCGCACCTCAAAATGAGCCAGCTGGCACCACTTTTTATCCTCTGCTCCTGATTGGACTGAACCACCTCCTCCATTGCAAATGTTTCTCCTTTATCATAAATACAAACATTTTAAAACTACCTTTAAACTTCACACACCCACCCACACACACACACACACACACACACACACCTACCTAAAACCCTCTACACAAATACTAAAACATTTTTCAACACCTAAACCTCCAACTACCAATTCCCCCCAATGTGATGAAGTGCTACTTCATCACATTTCCTTCCCCTTCTCCCAGAAAACCCAATACCTTAGGTCTCAGACACCCGGGATAAACAGTCAGCCACCACATTTGACCTTCCTGGTCTGTACTGAACAGTAAATTCATATGGTTGCAAGGAAAGATACCATCCTGCGATGCGTGTATTGGCATCCCTCATACGATTCAGCCACTGGAGAGCACGATGATCTGTCTCCAAAATGAAGTGCCGTCCAAGTAGATAGTAACGAAGGGATTCAATGGCCCACTTCATAGCCAAACACTCCCTTTCAATAGTGGAGTACCTTCCCTCTCTCTCCAATAACTTCCAACTCAGGAACACCACCGGTCTCCTCTCCCCCTCCATCTCCTGGAGAAGGACTGCTCCAAGACCCACTCCAGATGCATCAGTCTGCAAAATAAACTGCTTGTTGAAATCTGGACTATGCAAAACTGGTTGAGAGCAGACCGCTTCCTTAAGGTCTTTAAATGCCCTGTCACATTCCTCTGTCCAAATGACCTTAGTGGGGGCAGAGGCCTTGGTAAGGTCATTCAACACTGCCACTCTATCTGCAAACTGCGGGATGAACTTCCTATACCATCCCACCATTCCAATAAAGCCTCTCATCTTCTTTTTCGTAGTAGGCACTGGAAAGGATTGAATAGCCTCCATCTTCCCCACCTGAGGCTTTATCTTTCCAAAGCCAATCACAAAACCAAGGTACTCAACTTCCGTCTGAGCCACAGCGCATTTGTGAGGATTAACAGTCAGCCCTGCTGCTTTAATGCGCTTCAGTACTTCCTGAAGGTGAACCACATGATCTTCCCACGACTGACTGTACACCACCACATCATCCAAATATGCTGCAGAAAAGTCTGACACATCCCTCAAAACAAAATCCATTAGCCGTTGAAATGTTGCCGGCGCCCCCTGAAGGCCAAAAGGCATGACTTTAAACTGATACATACCAAAAGGTGTCTTAAAGGCTGTCAGTTCCTTTATCTCTGGTGCCAGAGCCACCTGCCAATATCCTTTGCTCAGGTCCAATGTGGTGATATAGTTAGCTCTGCCCACTTTTTCCAGCAGATCATCCACCCTGGGCATTGGATATGGATCAAAGTTGGAAATAGCATTCAAATATCTGAAGTCTATACAAAACCTTAGCGAGCCATCCTTCTTTGGCACCAGAACAATCGGACTACACCATTCACTGCATGAGACCTCAATAATCCCCATTTCCAACATCAACTGAATCTCCTTATGGAGCACTGGCACCAATCTCTCTGGTATCCGGTAACTCCTCTGTCGTACTGGGGCATCTTCCTTAATCCGTATCTTGTGCTGTACAAGCGACGTGAACCCTGGACTCTCTGAAAGAGTTCTGGATCCAAAAGTGGTTGAATGGCTTCCTGCTTTTGGTAGACAGATGTGACAGGTCAACTGACCCAAACTCTACAGTGCAAGTTGGAAAGAACTTCTCAGATACCTCTTCATCCTGAACTACCCGAACCAATAAGTGCTGCTGAATAGGTTCTTCACGACTCTGGAATTCTTTCAGGAAATTCACATGAAATTTCTGATCCTTCTTGAGTTTATCAGACATATACAGTTCAACAGGAACCTTCAATGCTTCTCAGCTTAGATGCTGAGAAAGCATTTGATAGGGTGGATTGGCTGTATTTGGAGAACACATTGGGGAAAATGGGATTTCACCCAGATTTTATTGATTGGATTAGAGTGTTGTATACAGAACCCACATCAAAAGTACGAGTAAATGGACATTGTTCTGAACCTTTCAGACTGAAAAGAGGAACTAGACAGGGGTGCCCACTTTCTCCTTTATTATTTGCTATAAGCATAGAACCACTGGCGGAAATGATTCGAGATAATGACAATATACAGGGAGTATCGGTGGGTGGAGTAGAGTACAAGATTTCACTCTATGCGGATGATGTGATACTGTATATTACCAACCTGCAGATGTCTGTCTCGGCACTTATGGATTGTCTGGGGGACTTTGGAATGATATCAGGTTATAAGGTCAATGAGACAAAGTCAATCAATCAATCAATTTTTTTATATAGCGCCAAATCACAACAAACAGTTGCCCCAAGGCGCTTTATATTGTAAGGCAAGGCCATACAATAATTATGTAAAACCCCAACGGTCAAAACGAACCCCTGAGAGCAAGCACTTGGCTACAGTGGGAAGGAAAAACTCCCTTTTAACAGGAAGAAACCTCCAGCAGAACCAGGCTCAGGGAGGGGCAGTCTTCTGCTGGGACTGGTTGGGGCTGAGGGAGAGAACCAGGAAAAAGACATGCTGTGGAGGGGAGCAGAGATCGATCACTAATGATTAAATGCAGAGTGGTGCATACAGAGCAAAAAGAGAAAGAAACAGTGCATCATGGGAACCCCCCAGCAGTCTACGTCTATAGCAGCATAACTAAGGGATGGTTCAGGGTCACCTGATCCAGCCCTAACTATAAGCTTTAGCAAAAAGGAAAGTTTTAAGCCTACTCTTAAAAGTAGAGAGGGTGTCTGTCTCCCTGATCTGAATTGGGAGCTGGTTCCACAGGAGAGGAGCCTGAAAGCTGAAGGCTCTGCCTCCCATTCTACTCTTACAAACCCTAGGAACTACAAGTAAGCCTACAGTCTGAGAGCGAAGCGCTCTATTGGGGTGATATGGTACTATGAGGTCCCTAAGATAAGATGGGACCTGATTATTCAAAACCTTATAAGTAAGAAGAAGAATTTTAAATTCCATTCTAGAATTAACAGGAAGCCAATGAAGAGAGGCCAATATGGGTGAGATATGCTCTCTCCTTCTAGTCCCGGTCAGTACTCTAGCTGCAGCATTTTGAATTAACTGAAGGCTTTTTAGGGAACTTTTAGGACAACCTGATAATAATGAATTACAATAGTCCAGCCTAGAGGAAATAAATGCATGAATTAGTTTTTCAGCATCACTCTGAGACAAGACCTTTCTGATTTTAGAGATATTGCGTAAATGCAAAAAAGCAGTCCTACATATTTGTTTAATATGCGCTTTGAGTGACATATCCTGATCAAAAATGACTCCAAGATTTCTCACAGTATTACTAGAGGTCAGGGTAATGCCATCCAGAGTAAGGATCTGGTTAGACACCATGTTTCTAAGATTTGTGGGGCCAAGTACAATAACTTCAGTTTTATCTGAGTTTAAAAGCAGGAAATTAGAGGTCATCCATGTCTTTATGTCTGTAAGACAATCCTGCAGTTTAGCTAATTGGTGTGTGTCCTCTGGCTTCATGGATAGATAAAGCTGGGTATCATCTGCGTAACAATGAAAATTTAAGCAATACCGTCTAATAATACTGCCTAAGGGAAGCATGTATAAAGTGAATAAAATTGGTCCTAGCACAGAACCTTGTGGAACTCCATAATTAACTTTAGTCTGTGAAGAAGATTCCCCATTTACATGAACAAATTGTAATCTATTAGACAAATATGATTCAAACCACCGCAGCGCAGTGCCTTTAATACCTATGGCATGCTCTAATCTCTGTAATAAAATTGTATGGTCAACAGTATCAAAAGCAGCACTGAGGTCTAACAGAACAAGCACAGAGATGAGACCACTGTCCGAGGCCATAAGAAGATCATTTGTAACCTTCACTAATGCTGTTTCTGTACTATGATGAATTCTAAAACCTGACTGAAACTCTTCAAATAGACCATTCCTCTGCAGATGATCAGTTAGCTGTTTTACAACTACCCTTTCAAGAATTTTTGAGAGAAAAGGAAGGTTGGAGATTGGCCTATAATTAGCTAAGATAGCTGGGTCAAGTGATGGCTTTTTAAGTAATGGTTTAATTACTGCCACCTTAAAAGCCTGTGGTACATAGCCAATGAACAAAGATAGATTGATCATATTTAAGATCGAAGCATTAAATAATGGTAGGGCTTCCTTGAGCAGCCTGGTAGGAATGGGGTCTAATAAACATGTTGATGGTTTGGATGAAGTAACTAATGAAAATAACTCAGATAGAACAATCGGAGAGAAAGAGTCTAACCAAATACCGGCATCACTGAAAGCAGCCAAAGATAACGATACGTCTTTGGGATGGTTATGAGTAATTTTTTCTCTAATAGTTAAAATTTTGTTAGCAAACAAAGTCATGAAGTCATTACTAGTTAAAGTTAATGGAATACTCAGCTCAATAGAGCTCTGACTCTTTGTCAGCCTGGCTACAGTGCTGAAAAGAAACCTGGGGTTGTTCTTATTTTCTTCAATTAGTGATGAGTAGAAAGATGTCCTAGCTTTACGGAGGGCTTTTTTATAGAGCAACAGACTCTTTTTCTAGGCTAAGTGAAGATCTTCTAAATTAGTGAGACGCCATTTCCTCTCCAACTTACGGGTTATCTGCTTTAAGCTACGAGTTTGTGAGTTATACCACGGAGTCAGGCACTTCTGATTTAAAGCTCTCTTTTTTAGAGGAGCTACAGCATCCAAAGTTGTCTTCAATGAGGATGTAAAACTATTGACGAGATACTCTATCTCACTTACAGAGTTTAGGTAGCTACTCTGCACTGTGTTGGTATATGGCATTAGAGAACATAAAGAAGGAATCATATCCTTAAACCTAGTTACAGCGCTTTCTGAAAGGCTTCTAGTGTAATGAAACTTATTCCCCACTGCTGGGTAGTCCATCAGAGTAAATGTAAATGTTATTAAGAAATGATCAGACAGAAGGGAGTTTTCAGGGAATACTGTTAAGTCTTCTATTTCCATACCATAAGTCAGAACAAGATCTAAGATATGATTAAAGTGGTGGGTGGACTCATTTACTTTTTGAGCAAAGCCAATAGAGTCTAATAATAGATTAAATGCAGTGTTGAGGCTGTCATTCTCAGCATCTGTGTGGATGTTAAAATCGCCCACTATAATTATCTTATCTGAGCTAAGCACTAAGTCAGACAAAAGGTCTGAAAATTCACAGAGAAACTCACAGTAACGACCAGGTGGACGATAGATAATAACAAATAAAACTGTTTTAGTCCGTGGTGCAGTTGAAGGTGCTATATTATTTTTTCTTTTTGAATTTTTATGCTTAAATAGATTTTTGCTGGTTGTTGGTGGTCTGGGAGCAGGCACCGTCTCTACGGGGATGGGGTAATGAGGGGATGGCAGGGGGAGAGAAGCTGCAGAGAGGTGTGTAAGACTACAACTCTGCTTCCTGGTCCCAACCCTGGATAGTCACGGTTTGGAGGATTTAAGAAAATTGGCCAGATTTCTAGAAATGAGAGCTGCTCCATCCAAAGTGGGATGGATGCCGTCTCTCCTAACAAGACCAGGTTTTCCCCAGAAGCTTTGCCAATTATCTATGAAGCCCACCTCATTTTTGGACACCACTCAGACAGCCAGCAATTCAAGGAGAACATGCGGCTAAACATGTCACTCCCGGTCTGATTGGGGAGGGGCCCAGAGAAAACTACAGAGTCCGACATTGTTTTTGCAAAGTTACACACCGATTTAATGTTAATTTTAGTGACCTCCGATTGGCGTAACCGGGTGTCATTACTGCCGACGTGAATTACAATCTTACCAAATTTACGCTTAGCCTTAGCCAACAGTTTGTGAATAATGTGTAAATAATTTAGAGGTGATTCAGCAGAAGGAGTGCTTTAGTTAAGGCACGTAAAGATTACACTGGGAAACAAATCGTAATCTAGATAACTAGATCAATCTAACTGCGTAGATTCAAGAAAATCAATGCACCTTTAACAACCTCACGGGCACTTAAAATCACTAAGATTGCTGATTTTTTACCTAATAAATTAGACTCTGGATTTAAGGGGTGGGCAGGAAGGGGTTTGATAACTATCCATCAGATGTTTGATTTAGGGATATTAAGATCTTTTAAACAGTTGCAGGACAAATTTGGTTTAGGTTCTGATGAGTTTTTTCGATATTTACAATTACGAGACTATTTAGTGTCATGTGCAGAATGGGACGCTTTGAAACAACTGCCTACACCAATTGAACAAATATTAATTAAGGTGATTGAAGAAAAAAGTAAAGTTAAAATAATATCAAACATGTATAAATATTTACATTCTCAACTGTCTGATAACTCACTGGAAGTGAAGGGGAAGTGGGAGTTAGAGGCAAACACAATTATTGAGGATGAAGAATGGGAAGAGGTGTGTGAAAGAGGCCATAAAATTACTAGCAGTCCAATATGGAAGGAGTTCAACTGGAAAATTAAGTTAAGATTTTTTAGGACACCATCAAATACTTTTAATAATGATAATAGTAAAACTAATCTGTGTTGGAGGGATTGCAAACAAACTGGGGATTATTTGCATATTTTTTGGGACTGCCCCGCCTTGAAACCATATTGGCTAGGGATCCAGGCAGAGATCCGAGCCATCTTAAATTTTAATTTGCCACTGGATCCAAAATATTACATTATAGGGCTGACCTCAAGGGGTGGTTTGACAAAAAGGGAAGCTCAATTGCTCCACATTTGTTTATTGGTAGCAAAGAAAATGATAACGAGATTTTGGTTAAAAGCACTACCTCCCACTCTCCCTCAATGGCGTGACGGATTAAAAAATGTATATCTAATGGAAAAAATTACGGCAAAGCTTCATTTGAATATGGATTTGTTTTTGGATAGGTGGACCCCTGTCATTATTTACTTTGGTTGGGCATAATTATACTTGCTCAGGGTTCCTCACCGGAATTGTGTGTTTTCCTTTTTTTTTTATACCAGTTGTAGATCAAGTAAAATATATTTTAGGATATACCCCTTTTATTTTCAATGAGATGGAATACCGTCCTAGAATTAGCTGAGTCGCTCTGTTCGATTTGTTGTATTAATTTTATGTTGTAATTGAATATGGAGTTGCCCTTTTGAATAAACAGTGTTCAAAAAAAATATATATATATATAATGTGCACTGCACGCTAAAATAAAAGCAGCAAAACAAAGTAATTAAATTGGTTTATACAAATTGATTGAAAAAAGAAGAATTGCATAGATGACTGTGGCCCACAGAATTAAAGAAAACCAGCAGATTATTTACTTCTCCCTCAGTGGAAAAAGCGCATGTATCAGTCTTCTGAGAAGACATCATCATACCTGGCTTGACAGTGAGGTCCTGGCGTTAGGAGGTGGAGGAGAGAGACAGAAGAGGAGATGAAGTCATAAAAGATGTGATATTTTAAACCCAGACAAAAACCATTCCAGAAGACATGAGTCACCTGAAAACACAGGCATAAACAGAGCACCACAGACGAACCGTGCCAAGAGGTACTGAGAGGGAAAAGAGGGGAAACAGAAGTAATTAAGTGTTTCTTTGATACTATTTAGGAAATCAGCACAGTTTGCACGGATATGATCAACATAAGTATGAGGTAACGGTGGGCATCAAAGGATTATAGTCACAAGAACCTTAAAATAATAATAATAACAAGAGCAATCAGTGATTTCTGACGTCTGCCAAGCTGGATCCGAACTGAAAATTTAAGAAATGATCCAGAATCGGGATCACGATCCCGAGCCGCTCCAACATTTAATGGAGTCTTCCATGGCCTAATGTCTATCTGTGGTGAAAATGTTGTCTAAATCCATGAAGTAGTTTTGATGTAATCCTTCAAAGCCTATATAAACGGCAATCTTGATCCAGAATCAGAATCTGGATCACCTCCAAAATTCAGTGGAGTCTTCCATGCCGTAATATCTATCTGTGGTGCAAATTTGGTGAGAATCCCTGAGGATGTTTTGACGTAATCCGTCAAAGCATATATAAAGTGAAATCTTGATCCAGAATCTGGATTCAGATCACCTCCTAAATTTAATAGAGTCTTCTATGACCTAATATCTATCTGTAGTGAAAATTTGGTAAGAATCCATAAAGTAGTTTTAATGTAATCTTTCAAAGCCTAAATAAAGTGAATCTTGATACAAAATCTAGATCTGGATCACATCCAAAATTGAATGGGTTCTTCCATGGTCTAATATTTATCTGCAGTGGAAATTTCGGCAAAATCCGTGCAGTAGTTTTGATATAATCCTGCTAACAGACAGACAGATAAATAAATAAATGAATGCCTTGGCGGATGTAATAAAATCATTAGTGTGATGTAAAATGTTTGTTGTGTTCCTCCACTGGTGAGGAGCACATGGCTAAATAAAACAAATCATTAATAAAAGTGGAGTTTATATAAAAGAGCACAGAAGCCTGGTTATTTATTTTCTATATTTTAACCCTCTGGGGCCGACGCTGTCGTATACAACGGCTAAGACCAAGTTTTACTAAATTATAAATAACTTTTGAATGATATGAGATAGAAACTTACTTTTTTTTTTTGCTGAAAAGGTAACTCCACTGACTTTCAAACCAGCCATTGGCCATCTTTGTACTCCTCATAGAAGCTGGGTGATGACGTGTGCAATGTGAGTGTCCAATCGGAATTGGTTCACCGTCACATGGTTTTCCAAAATCCAATCGTAGGGCAGATTCACCTCATGTGAAAAGCCAAAGATCATTTTCAGGAGTGATACGTTAGTAGTTGGCCTGTTTGAATAGCCCCCTGGGTGCGCCAATGAGTACATACTATTAGGCTCCAAATTCGCCCTGCGCCATTACGCACAGCGATCACTGAAAGCAGGAGCAGATGGAGAGCCTCTGATGACAATCTCATGTGCTCAAACAAAGAGTGTGTAACTATCAGGATTGCTCCACTAGTTTGCATGTGAATGTTACAGAATAACTCTGTTGCTTTTACCATGAAGACAAAAAAATGCATAGACCATTTTTTATATATTGTTCAAAATGTGCATTTGTGTTTATTGTTTGAACCTTTTTGTTGTACAGTCTTTCACATAAGAGCTCAAATTACCTTTATAAAATGTCAAAACAGTTGTTTATTATAGTTTGCTGTGTGTTTTGAATAAATGTGTGTGGAAAATTATTTTCCGATTTCCTTTTTCCTTCCTTATTTTTGATTTTAAACGTTTATTACACTTATAAAACACAACAAAAGCATATATATTATGAAAGCACAGGTTGTCCTGAAAAAAACTAGATATAAAACTTGATTGTGGGATGCAGGGAGAGCTGTTAACAGCAATAATAAAACATTTATACCAGGCGAGTGAACTGTCCAAAAAATGCCCTCGGACCCCAGAGGATTAATGTATCCATCCATCCATCCATCCATCCATCCATCCATTTTCTTCCGCTTTATCTGGAGTTGGGTCGCGGGGGCAGCAGCTCAGGCAAAGCTGCCCAGACCTCCCGATCCACACACACCTCCCCCAGCTCGTCCGGGGGAACCCCAAGGCATTCCAAAGCCAGCCGAGAGACGTAGTCCCTCCAGCGTGTCCTGGGTCTTCCCTGGGGCCTCCTCCCAATGGGACGTGCCCGGAACACCTCTCCAGCGAGACATCCAGGGGGCATCCGGAAAAGATGCCCGAGCCAGCTCAACTGGCTCCTTTCGATGTGGAGGTGCAGCGGCTCGGCTCTGAGCTCCTCCCGAGTGACCGAGCTCCTCACCCTATCTCTAAGGGAGCGCACAGCCACCCTGCGGAGGAAACTCATCTCGGCCGCTTGTATTCGTGACCTCGTTCTTTCGGTCATGAGCCAAAACTCATGGGTTCAAATCCCCGCCTGACTGGAAAATCACTAAGGACCCTTGGGCAAGGCCTTTAATCCCCTATTGCTCCCGGTGTGTAGTGAGTGCCTTGTATGGCAGCACCCTGACATCAGGGTGAATATAAGGCATAATTGTAAAGCGCTTTGAGCGTCTGATGCAGATGGAAAAGCACTATATAAATGCAGGCCATTTACCATGACCACAGGTGAGGATCGGAACGTACATCGATCGGTAAATCGAGAGTTTGCCCCCCTACTCAGCTCTCTCTTCACCAGGACGGTCCGATACAGCGACCGCATCACTGCAGGTGCTGCACCAATCCGTCTATCGAGCTCACGCTCCATCCGTCCCTCACTCGTGAACAAGACCCTGAGATACTTAAATACTATATCTTATATCTATATATATATATATATATATATATATATATATATCTTACCAATAAGCAGTAATGCAGTACATTCCATTTACTTGAATGAAACAAGCATTAGCATTCATTTTATTTACACTAAAAGACAGATTACCAGTTAAAACATCGTTGGGAAACTTTTGTTGGGTAATAATGTCCAGCAGTACATACTTGTCTTTCATTTTAGTTTTTTTTTTTAAAGATGACTGAATATTAAATAACATTAGATGGTGCACCATCAGATGTACAGAAGATAACAGGCCAAGGTGTTGTGGCTGGCGTGCCTGGCTGGCTTTTGTCTGTGTTTTGGTTTTCCTTCCAGGTGGTGCGCATTTGGGACTGAGTGGCTGTGTAGCTGAGTTTATCAGGACCTCACCCTGATCACCTGAGGCTGATCACCTGCGGCTCGTCAGGACTCACAGCTGTGGTGCATCTACATGGATTGTAACATGGTGGCATTTAAGACTGGAGTACACAGTGTGTATTTGCCAGAGACTCGACCTTGTGACCAGACGGGTGAGATCGTCGTCTCGAGAGCCATCTCATCATCAGTGGATGCAGAGAACGTCCAGGGTTTGATGCATGGTCTGTGAAAGAGGAGGGGGTGAGGTCTCACGCTCGTCAGCACACTTCCTGAGGTACGTTAGATTTTGTGACTAACATTTATACAGTCAGTAAATGTGGTGTCCCTCACACCTTATTATATTGAGCTGTATGTAGTCGTTTAATCAGCTTCCACTGCAGTGGAGTTTTGTGAACAGGGTGTTCTATGCCTGCAGGATGGGAAGCTGATTAGTAATTAAGCCAGGAAGTGTTTGCTGTTTGTACACCTTTGAGCGGTCTCTCTGTGTGTTGAGTGTGGACTCACATGATGATTTCTTCTTTCACAGACTCGGTTTGTCGCGGCCACCTGGGGGGTGTCGGCGGGGTCCTTGGGTCCGAACTGGTTCTGGCTCCGGACCGTTTTGTGCTGCTGGGAGCACACCGCAAATCCGCCACGCCAGACCGCGCACTTATTTGTTTGTATTTCTTCACATCACTGTTATGTTTATTAAACTCTGTTATCCTTTGTACCGTGCTCTGCTTATTTTATACTGGGTCCTTCAAACGCTGGTCGGTTCTCCGGGCTGCGTCCGACACATAACACAAGGTGAATACTGAAATTCAGCATGACTAATAAATTAAATCACACATTGAATAGTAAATCCCAATATCTGCACAAAAACAATAATAAAAAAAACTCAAGTAGATATTTGTTGGATATTTTGATATTTTGTTCAGCCCCAGCTGATAGTTGAAGAAACCAAATGTGAGCAACACTCTGTTGTATGCTCAAACCTGGAAAACTCATTTAAAAGCAAAACGTCACTACTTGAGGACTGAAAGGTCTGGACTGAAATAGGATAAAGGCACCCTGCCTGAGAGCGATCATACTGTTTATCTGCGGTGTGTGTGTGCGCATGTACACACGTGTGTTGTCTGCCTACATCTTGGTTCTTTGTGGATCACTGAGACTGAGTAAAACCATATCAGGGTGAAGGAGCTCTGATAACACATTCCTGCTGTGCAGCCACAGATCGAGGTAGATCTTACTGCCAAGCTCAGCATCATCTGCTTTGTGAAGGAACGGTCACATGGAAAAATGTTTAAACTCGATACCTACGCAAATGGGTAATGATAACAGAAATACATGTTTTAGGATGAGAGTATTGTGTCGGAAGAGCATAAATTGTGAAACACTAATAATTATCTACAGGTCGAGAATCAACTTACAACAAGACATTTTCCCCATTTAGGGCTTGGATAAAATATGAGCTGCTGTCTGCGAGTCTGTGCAGTCCAACCAACTTTCCATTAGCGTCTTCGTTTGAATGCAGGATATTTTATAAAATGTAAGTCAACATTGCCCAGCTGTGATTTGAAATTGTCCCAGTGTAGGTACGGGACTGACTGTGGCTGGCCAGCTATCCATAGTCACTTTCCTAGCTCACTTCCAAACTTCAGGTCTGGCGTCTCATTTTTAGAGACCCCAAGTGGATACACGAGACCAGGGAGGCTATTTTTACTTTGGTGAGGGCTACAGCTAAAGAACTTTCTATACAGCAATCCAGTTTGTAGTGGTTATCTGGAGCTGGGTTGCAGTGGCAAGAAAAACATAATCTTTGTAAAAACATATTACTTTTACATTGTAATTTGCAAAATTTGGTTCCTCGACTGCCAAAACAGTCTTATTTTTGAATTAAAATGATAAAATTACAAGATACTTTCAAAAGCACATTGCTTTTACTTTATCAGCAGTTAGGGCTCCTTCATTTTTTCATTTCATTTATTTATTTATTTGAATTAGGACAGTGCATATTAATCAATGCATCAGCAAAAGCTTCAACATAAATATGCCAGAGTTAGCACAAGAGCTAAATTTCATCCGTTGTCCTAAGGCAGGTACAAACATTTAACAATAAATCTGACAACACAGACATTTGACATTATACCAGACACACACAACTTAACAACAAACTATTTACAATAAAAGGATCAGTCTGAAAATTAAAAGAGAGAGAGAGAGAAAAAAAAGCACAATTATCTATGGCTACATGACTGGTTAGTTTTCAACCAATTTTTAAGAGCTTGTTTGAAAATTGAACATTGTCCACAGTTTCTGATGTGCTCTGGCAGAGCCTTCCACAAGTCTGTTCCTGTGATAGACACCACCATTTGGCCAAATTTAGTCCTGCGTCTTTGAACAATACTGTCCCCTCTTGTTGATGCTCTGGTGCCCATTCCATTATTATTATTTTTCCTATCAATAAATGTTTTTAGAGGCGGAGGGGCCAGCCCATTTAGAACTCTGAAAACCAGGCAAGCATCCAGAAACATCTGATAATTTTCAAAATCTAAAATACTGTACTTACTTAAAATGTTACAATAATGATAATTTAAAGGCCTTCTATCTAAAACTTTTAAAGTTCTCTTAAACAGAGATTTCAGGGGCTTCAAAGTACTCTCTGTTGTCTGGGACCATGTTGTATAAAAATAACTGATGTGGCTAAATATCATTGAGTGCATATAAGCCCTTGCTGAATCTAGAGTTAAATATGGGCTTATATGCTTAAAATTGGACAAGTTAAATTTTATGATATTGGACACTTTCTTTACATGGTCCTTAAAGGTTAAATTTGAATCAAAAATTACCCCGAGATACTTAAAATTTTCTACCACTTGTAAACATTCTCCATTAACCAAGACAGCTGGTTGTTCACTCCCTGCTGGCTGGCGTGAGAAGAACATGCAGACTGTTTTCTTAGTATTAAGGTGCAGGCAGGAGTTTTGAAGCCATTGGGACACTGGCACCATGGCTCCCAATAGAACTGCAGCTGCCTCGTCTTTCGGTTTTGCATGGGTATAAAGAACTGTATCATCTGCATATAACTGTATATTTACATGTTTGCAGACATTAGGAAGATTGTTGACATATAAACTAAATAGGATAGGCATAACACATAACACAACTGATGCAGAGTGGCACACGAAGGAGGATTCGAATGGCACTCGTTGAAAATTAGAGCCACGCTCGAATGCCTCACACAGCAGTCACCACATCCATTCGGCCACGGCACATGCACTCTATATTCACATGCTGCTTGCACCGGGAACCCATTCGAACGGCAAAATGAGGTCGCACTGCCATGTGATCATGGTTTCATTATTTACATGGCATGTCAGATGCTGGTCGGACATGTTGTGCCGCGGCCAAGGAGCTGCATGAAATCATCGGCCATTTCGAACCATGGCCGAGTGGTGCAATCGAGGCAGCCTTCACACCAGTGGCTGAATGTGGGCAAATGCTGGATGAATGGCCATTTGACCCACTCTCGGCTGCAGTCCAGCTGCCATCCATGAACATCCAACACCACTCTAGCACAAAAGTAGAGAGCAGGCGAACACTTTTGAGCTGGCTGTGCGAATGGCCCCACATTTTTTAAGTGCCCCCACAAGTGCATTACCGAGCAACACAAATGGCATTCGAGTGTGCAGTGTGTCTTTCCCACCACCACCACAAATGGCATACGAGTGTGCAGTGTGATCGCTGTCAGTGAAGAGTGCACAGCTGGATGGCTGTTACGTCCATGATGGCACAGCTGTGGAACACCATGGCATATCGCTAGCCCACACCACCACAACAGAGATGAAAATAAGAACCCAGCCCGGCTGCACGTCACAGCACCAGCCAACCAGACAGGCACGCCACGTGACATGCGATCGCAACGTCCACATGGTCCGCCTGTCATGTCTCAGCCTGACTAACAGCTTCACAGAAAAATCAGTGTGGCCAGTCTGTGTGCCACATGAGCTGGAGGCATGAGCTCAGCTATGCGAGCGTGTTGCTGCAATGGGAAGGTGGGCGTGTCGCATGTCCATCATGTATTGACTGACCTGGTCACACGCACACACATGCATTACAGTTATGTATTTCTCAGCGGACCGTGGTTGACATGGGTTGGATGTCATTCAAAATCAATCAGGGAGGGGCTGACCACTACCCTCGGCCAGTGCTGTGGTCCTGCAGCGTGCGCCGCTCCACATGGGAGCCGCAGCTTCAGTGCAACGCAAAGCTGAGAAACACATATTGTTTCATGTGCTCCAACCACCCATGTGCAAGGCACAGTGCTGTAGATGTGTCTGCAAATGAGGATGACGTGGAAAAAAATAAAAACTGAATCGCCCCAACCATGTATCAGTACTCACTGCGATGACCATGCAGTCAAAGCTGCATCTGACTGCTGCATCATCACTATGCACAGCTCGGGAACACATATCATGCCATGCAGAATATCACCTCACATGACTCCACTGTGAGGTGCGTGCATCGGCGGGCTCCCCTCACATTGTAATAAATATAATACAAATCACCTTTGCGATGCAGTCACCAGTGCTTCAGTGCGCGCTGGACAGACTGTCCATGATATGAACACATCTGTTGTGTGGGCCGCTGAAGAGGAGGTACTGCTGGCCCACCACCACCAGAGGGCGCCCTGCCTGGAGTGCGGGCTCCAGGCACCAGAGGGCGTCGCCGCCTCACGGGAGCAGCCTCGGTGACAGCTGTCACCCATCACCTGAGACAGCTGACGGCAATCATCAGTGGGGTATATCAGCAGGACGGCATCTCCACCTCATTGCTGAGATATCGTACTACCTGGAAGGTAATATTCCCAGCTGACTGCTTGACAGTAACCTTTTGTGACTTTTGTGAGTGATAACAGACCTTTTTTCCAACGAGAGGTGGAGGTAGCTTTCCTGCCGTGTGGATTACTGGGTGCAAACGCGCCCACCTTTAATTGTGTTTTTGTTCCTCGCCAGCAGTACCAGGTCCGACACGCGGAGGCAGTGGCCACCTGGGAGTTCGGGACTTGGCGGCTCCAGTATACCCGGGGTCCTGTGGCGGGGGAAGCCGTGTGGTACCGGTCTTACCTTGGAGAGGCGTCTCCTATCTTCGAGCCTGTCCACACGACACTCTTGTAAATTGACTGTTATCCATTTCTGTGATTGGTTGTATACGTTGTGCACATTCACAACAGTAAAGCGTTGTTATTTGACTTACTCCATTGTCCGTTCATTTGCGCCCCCTGTTGTGGGTCCGTGTTCCTACACTTTCCCAACAACATCAGGTCATTCATGTAAAAAATAAAAGGAAGAAAAAGTCATCCATATCAGTTCAGAACTTCCTTGTGCACGTCCAGGAGGAGGATAATTCTTGTATTGTATAACCTGACAAAAAAGTTAGCTTCGCTAATTAGCAGTTAGTGGATTAGCAGAACTGTGCCCACCACTGAGTCAAGCTGTGCTTTTTTTCCCCACTCACACATATTGGTCTCACTGATACAAACACAAAACAAGTCTCACATCTTTACTAATGGGCAGTCAAGCTGTGAGTACCACACATGGGTGTGAAAGAGTCTTGATGCATAGCTCATGTTTCTGCAACTGCAGTCCGTGCATCCATAGAAAACCAACTGAAGTTAACAATGTGATCCAATTGCATTTACTAAATTAATTCATTCACAAAAATGCGAAATAGTAGATTTATTGTCTGACTTCATCAAGGATTGGTTCTACGAGGTCTGTCAATAAAGTAACAGTCCTTTTTATTTTTTTCAAAAACTATATGGATTTCATTCATATGTTTTTACGTCAGACATGCTTGAACCCTCGTGCGCATGCGTGAGTTTTTCCACGCCTGTCGGTGACGTCATTCGCCTGTGAGCACTCCTTGTGGGAGGAGTCGTCCAGCCCCTCGTCGGAATTCCTTTGTCTGAGAAGTTGCTGAGAGACTGGCGCGTTGTTTGATCAAATTTTTTCTAAACCTGTGAGACACATCGAAGTGGACACGGTTCGAAAAATTAAGCTGGTTTTCAGTGAAAATTTTAACGGCTGATGAGAGATTTTGAGGTGATTCTGTCGCTTTAAGGACTTCCCACGGTGCGAGACGTCGCTCAGCGCTCTCAGCCGCCGTCATCAGCCTGTTCAAGCTGAAAACCTCCACATTTCAGGCTCTATTGATCCAGGATGTCGTGAGAGAACAGAGAAGTTTCAGAAGAAGTCGGTTTCAGCATTTTATCCGGATATTCCACTGTTAAAGGAGATTTTTTTTAATGAAAGATGTGCGGACGGGTCCACGCGTCAGGACGCAGCCGACGCGGTGCGGCGGTACAGGAAAAACACCTCCGTGTTGATAACCATTTCTAAAATCCAGGCGGCTTTTGATGGCTTTCAGTGGAGTGAGTATATGAGAAATTGTTTAACAGCAGGACATGTTCCAACTTGTCCTTAAGGCTTTCAACAGAGGTGTTTTTCCTGTGGCGGAGTGACGCGCGGACCCGTCCGCACGTCTTTATTGACAGCCCTCGTAAAACACACTGACTGAAGAGTCTCCGGTAGCACTGGAACCCAAACGGACAGTCCAGCACAGCCAGAACTAGCCACAGGAACCTCATGCACTGTGGGCCATCATTCATAACATCCCAATTCAGTCTCTTCTGTGGTCTAGACACCATTTCCTCACTGATCATAAGAGGTGAAGAAGAGGGCTCTCGGAAAATCACTGTAATCACAGACTGACCAGGCATCTGTCTGCTGACCTAAAAAATAAGCAATGCACACACATGCCAAAGAAAACAAGGGAAGAGAGTGAAACCAATATGCATACAATCACACATGAAGTCCAAAATGGTCTGGTTTGGAAGCATGCATACTACACAACCACCATGGGTCCTGACTGGCAACCACCCACACAGTCCACTGGCCTGTCCCCATATCGAGAGCAGAGGCGTTAACCGTGTTGATCCTTTCACAATGGGTTTGAGGGGTGCTGCTTTGTAGATCTGAAAGCAGTACTGCAGCAAGTAAGCTTGAACCAGTCCCAAAGAAACTCTGGCGAGGTTCGTATGTGGTGAGAGCATAACGTGGAACAACCAGCGAATAAACTAACCTACAGGATCAATCAGCTGATCATGGGGACAACACGGTGTAGGACACTTCAGCGTTTACACTTCATCAGTTCGCTGTTCATCAGTTTTTCTTCTTTCACATTTTTAACCTTGATTCAACATCACTGCCCAATATGATTATACAGTATATTTTCCACTCTCCATTATGGTCTGTAGCTGTTAGCAGTACAGTTTTATTATGTTACACCAGTATTACTAACCTTTCTGCTAAATGCATTGTGCTGTGAGACTCTGTTCGAGGGTTGTGCCCATAAGATAGGGAAGTACGTGTTCAGACAGCTGTAGTCTTGGGCAGACTGGCACATCTATTAACGTGACTTTGAGTTTACTTCCTTTCATGTGGCGCAACAACACGTCAAAGGCCAAGCAACCTGATGTGTTGCACACACGCACTTCACAATCCTCTACATAGTTTTAGGCAGAAATTTCAATTTTGAGTGTTCAAAAAAAAAATAAAAAATCCATGTGTCTAAAATGTTAGGCGCAGACTAGCGTCACACGTAGTGTCGGGCCTACCCCAAGAAAATTTTGAAAAAATAGACCCTGGATTGAACAACCCAATACAATATTGTGACCTTGGAAATCTGATTAGATTTTGCTTCATTATAGGAATACATTTTCTTTTCTGCCTGGCATGATTGTTAATGGAACCTATACCCTTCCCTTGTTTAAATATCTTTTTTGTTTTCAGGTAAAGCCTTCTTTGCTTTGCTGATGGTTTCCAACTTTCTATGAACCTTTACCTGTCGTGTGCCTGACTCAACTCCAATTCACTGCATGTGCTTGTATGTACAGTATATATATATATACACTCAACAAAAATATAAACGCAACACTTTTGGTTTTGCTCCCATTTTGTATGAGATGAACTCAAAGATCTAAAACTTTTTCTACATACACAATATCACCATTTCCCTCAAATATTGTTCACAAACCAGTCTAAATCTGTGATAGTGAGCACTTCTCCTTTGCTGAGATAATCCATCCCACCTCACAGGTGTGCCATATCAAGATGCTGATTAGACACCATGATTAGTGCACAGGTGTGCCTTAGACTGTCCACAATAAAAGGCCACTCTGAAAGGTGCAGTTTTGTTTTATTGGGGGGGGATACCAGTCAGTATCTGGTGTGACCGCCATTTGCCTCATGCAGTGCAACACATCTCCTTCGCATAGAGTTGATCAGGTTGTCAATTGTGGCCTGTGGAATGTTGGTCCACTCCTCTTCAATGGCTGTGCGAAGTTGCTGGATATTGGCAGGAACTGGTACACGCTGTTGTATACGCCGGTCCAGAGCATCCCAAACATGCTCAATGGGTGACATGTCCGGTGAGTATGCCGGCCATGCAAGAACTGGGACATTTTCAGCTTCCAGGAATTGTGTACAGATCCTTGCAACATGGGGCCGTGCATTATCCTGCTGCAACATGAGGTGATGTTCTTGGATGTATGGCACAACAATGGGCCTCAGGATCTCATCACGGTATCTCTGTGCATTCAAAATGCCATCAATAAAATGCACCTGTGTTCTTCGTCCATAACAGACGCCTGCCCATACCATAACCCCACCGCCACCATGGGCCACTCGATCCACAACATTGACATCAGAAAACCGCTCACCCATATGATGCCACACATGCTGTCTGCCATCTGCCCTGAACAGTGTGAACTGGGATTCATCCATGAAGAGAACACCTCTCCAACGTGCCAAACGCCAGCGAATGTGAGCATTTGCCCACTCAAGTCGGTTACGATGACGAACTGGAGTCAGGTCGAGACCCCGATGAGGACGACGAGCATGCAGATGAGCTTCCCTGAGACGATTTCTGACAGTTTGTGCAGAAATTCTTTGGTTATGCAAACCGATTGTTTCAGCAGCTGTCCGAGTGGCTGGTCTCAGACGATCTTGGAGGTGAACATGCTGGATGTGGAGGTCCTGGGCTGGTATGGTTACACGTGGTCTGTGGTTGTGAGGCTGGTTGGATGTACTGCCAAATTCTCTGAAACGACTTTGGAGACGGCTTATGGTAGAGAAAAGAACATTCAATACATGAGCAACAGCTCTGGTTGACATTCCTGCTGTCAGCATGCCAATTGCACGCTCCCTCAAATCTTGTGACATCTGTGGCATTGTGCTGTGTGATAAAACAGCACCTTTCAGAGTGGCCTTTTATTGTGGGCAGTCTAAGGCACACCTGTGCACTAATCATGGTGTCAATCAGCATCTTGATATGGCACACCTGTGAGCTGGGATGGATTATCTCAGCAAAGGAGAAGTGCTCACTATCACAGATTTCGACTGGTTTGTGAACAATATTTGAGGGAAATAGTGATATTGTGTATGTGGAAAAAGTTTTAGATCTTTGAGTTCATCTCATACAAAATGGGAGCAAAACCAAAAGTGTTGCGTTTATATTTTTGTTGAGTGTATATATATATATATATATATACACATCATACTCTGGGGGTGCTCTTCTGAAAAGGGGACAGGATGACTGCACCGTATTGAAGGGAGGTCATGTATTGCAAGATTTTGGCAAAGAATCTCCTTCCCTCCCTCCCAATATATACGAGGTCTATTAGAAAAGAAACCGACCTTTTTATTTTTTTCAAAAACTATATGGTTTTGAATCACGTGCGATTACATCAGGCAAGCTTGAACCCTTGTGCGCATGCGTGAGTTTTTTCACGCCTGTCGGATGCGTCATTTGCCTGTGGGCAGGCTTTGAGTGAGCACTGGTCCACCCCTCCCGTCGGAATTCCTTTGTCTGAGAACTTCCTGAGAGACTGGCGCTTTGCTTGATCAAACTTTTTCAGAAACTGTAAGGCACAGCCAAGTGGACACCATTTGAGAAATTCAGACGGTTTTCGGTGAAAATTTTAACGGCTGATGAGAGATTAAGGAGTGTTACTATCGCTTTAAGGACAGCCCACGGCACCGGACGGCGTGCCACGCCCCGAGCCGCCGTCGTCAGCCTGTTTCGAGCTGAAAACTTCCAAATTTAAGCCTCTGTTGAACCAGGATGTCGTGAGAGAGCAGAGAAGTTTCAGAAGAGGTCAGGATCAGCAGTTTATCCGGACATTCCACTGTTAAAGGAGATTTTGTAATGAAAGACGTGCGGACGGATTCGCGCGTCGGCACGCAGCCGCTCATCGCACGCCACAGAAAAACACCTCCGTGTTGATAAACATTCGTAAGATTCAGGCGGTTTTCGATGGCTTTCAGTCGAGTGAGTATCCGAGAAATTGTTTAACAGCTGGGCATGTTCAAACTTGTGTTGTGAGACTTCCAACAGAGGTGTTTTGCTGTGGCGCCGTGCGATGAGCGGCTGCGTGCTGATGCGCGAATCCATCCGAATCCGTATTTCACACATGCACAATGTGCACAAATAACCACTAAAAATGATGAAATGTTGATATTTAAAAAAATCCTGAACAATAAAAGTCGATAATGAAGGATAAACAACAGCTGTCTGAAGCCTGCACTCTATTTCAGCCCTCAGCCACGGCCATATTTTTGTGACATCATCACGAGAACAGGACCTGCTGATTCAAGCCCAAATCAATTGCAAAGATAGAGGAGGTCGAGCTGTTTCCACATGATTTTTATTTTTGAAGATCCATTTTTATTTTTATAAATTAAAAAATAAAGGCAACTCGTGGTATGTTTACCACTGTGTTACACCACCTTTCCTTCTAACAACACTCATTGAGCGTTTGGGAACTGAGGACACTAATTGTTGCTTTGTAGGTGGAATTCTTTCTCATTCTTGCTTGATGTACGACTTGTTTAACAGTCCGAGGTCTCCGTTGTTGTATTTTGCGCTTCATAATGCGCCACACATTTTCAATGGGCGACAGGTCTGGACTGCAGGCAGGCCAGTCTAGTACCCACACTCTTACTACGAAGCCGCACTGTTGTAACACGTGCAAAATGTGGCTTGGCATTGTCTTGCTGAAATAAGCAGGGACGTTCCTGAAAAAGATGTTGCTTGGATGGCAGCATGTGTTGCTCCAAAACCTGGATGTACCTTTCAGCATTGATGGTGCCATCACAGATGTGTAAGTTGTCCATGCCATGGGCACTAACACACCCCCATACCATCACAGATGTGTAAGTTGGCCTTGAACATGATTCTCTTATCTTCGGCTGAAGGTGTTCTGGTGCCAACTACAGTACATTTGAAGATGCTTTATATTCAAACATGGTGATGGAAAATGTACGAGGTCTGTGATGAAAAAAGCGGTCCTTTTTATTTTTTTCAAAAAATAAATGGATTTGATTCATAGGTTTTTACGTCAGACATGCTTGAACACTCGTGCGCATGCGTGAGTTTTTTCACGCGTGATGGTGACGTCATTCGCCTGTGGGCAGGCTTTGAGTGAGGAGTGCTCCACCCCGCCCGTCGGAATCTCTTTGTCTGAATAGCCGCTGCGGACGGCGTGCGTTGCTTTATCAACATTTTTTCTGGACCTGTGAGGGATATCCGAGTGGACACTATTCGAGAAATTAAGCTGGTTTTCGGTGAAAAGTTTAAAAGCTGATGAGAGATTATGGGGTGTTTCTGTTGCTGTAAGGACTTCCCACGGAGCGGGACGTCGTGCAGCGCTTCCAGGCGCCGTCGTCGGCCTGTTTCGACCTGAAAACATTCTAATTTAAGGCTTAATTCACCCAGGACGTTGTGAGAGAACAGAGAAGATTCAGAAGAGGCCGGCATGAGGACTTTATGCGGACATTCCACTGTTTAAGGACATTTTTTAATGAAAGACGTGCGCGCAAATTCGCCGAGTCGTCACGGAAACGACTCGGCGAATTTGTGTGCGCCACGACAGGAAAAACACCTCCGTGTTGAAAACCATTTGTAAAATTCAGGCGGCTTTTGATGGCTTTCAACAAGTGAGTAACTGAGAAATTGTTTAACAGCTTGGGCATGTTCCAACTTGCCCGTTAAGGTTTCCAACGGAGGTGTTTTTCCTGTCGCCACCCCCCCCCCCCCGGTCGGGTCCGGCCCGACATGCGACTCTGCCCGCACGTTCTTTCATTACAAAATGTCAATTAACAATGGAATGTCCGAATAAACTCCTCATGCCGACTTCTTCTGAATGTTCTCTGTTCTCTGATGACTTACTGGGTCAACAGAGCCTGAAATGTGGAAGTTTTCAACTTGAAACGGCGAGACGCTGCCGCCTCAAAGCGCAGATCGCCGTCAGGCGCCGTGGGCCATCCTTACGGCGACACTACCAGACCAAAATCTCTCATCAGCCGTTAAAATTTTTACCGAAAACCAGCTGAATTTATCGAATGGTGTCCACTCAGTTGTGCCTTACAGTTTTTGAAAAAATTTTTATCAAACAAAGCAGCAGTCTGAGCCATTCCTAAACAATGAAAAAATCGACGAGAGGGTGGGCCACTCCTCACTCAAAGACTGCCCACAGGCGAATGATGTAACCGACAGGCGTGAAAAAACACGAGGGTTCAAGC
Organism: Thalassophryne amazonica; assembly: GCF_902500255.1. Classification (NCBI taxonomy): domain Eukaryota; kingdom Metazoa; phylum Chordata; class Actinopteri; order Batrachoidiformes; family Batrachoididae; genus Thalassophryne; species Thalassophryne amazonica. The sequence goes on from NC_047112.1 coordinate 112,195,235, forward strand.
ATGTCTGATGTAATCACACATGATTCAAATCCATATGGTTTTTGAAAAAAATAATAAGGTCCGTTACTTTTATCATAGACCTCGTACTTGGTACAGAAAACTAATTAAAAATAATGAGAATACAGCTCGGGTTAACACCAATCAGGTAATTTTTCCTCCGCAGTGAGACATTTAACACTCTTCAAACACTAAAATAAACAAGCATAAAATAGAGTCACCTCATTAAATATGCATAATGTTTAACCCTCTGGGTTCCATGCACATGCCGGCACCTCTACATCAATTTTCTCGTTATGTTTCTATTAATTTCTCAGCAACAGACATGTCACAGCAGTGTCAAACACATTCTTAGCTCTCAAATAGAGTGTCTCATCCGATGACACATCACTCACAGTCAATCAGGGAAGCCTGAGAAACTCACATGGTACAGCTTCATCTGCCCATCTCTGCACTTGAATGAGTGAAACTGACCAACAAGCATTCACAAAATTGCTACCCAGCTACTGGTAAACAACAGTTGTTTCAGTCGAGAGAGAATCACATTTGCAATAATGGCAAAGAGTTTGCAAATGTTACTGCTGGTCAGGTGTTCACCATGATTTTGGAGAGTAAAAAAGAGGATTCAGGACTTTGATTCTAAGGGCCCGGTCCCACTGGATATATATATATATATTATATATATATATATATATATATCCATCCATCCATCCATTTTCTTCCGCTTTATCTGGAGTCGGGTCGCTGGGGCAGCAGCTCAAGCAAAGCCGCCCAGACCTCCCGATCCACACAGACCTCCCCCAGCTCCTCCGGGGGAACCCCAAGGTGTTCCCAAGCCAGCCGAGAGATGTAGTCCCTCCAGCGTGTCCTGGGTCTTCCCCGGGGCCTCCTCCCAATTGGACGTGCCCGGAACACCTCTCCAGCGAGGCGTCCAGGGGCATCTGGAAAAGATGCCCGAGCCACCTCAACTGACTCCTTTCGACATGGAGGAGCAGCGGCTCGACTCCGAGCTCCTCCCGAGTTATATATATATATATATACATATACATATATATATACATATATATACATATATATATACATATATATATATATATATATATACATATATACATACATATATATATATATATATATATACATATATACATATATATATACATATATATATATATATACATATATACGAGGTCTGTCCATAAAGTATAGGTCCTTTTTTTCAAAAACTATATGGATTTCATTCATATGTTTTTACGTCAGACATGCTTGAACCCTCGTGCGCATGCGTGAGTTTTTCCACGCCTGTCAGTGACGTCATTCGCCTGTGAGCACTCCTTGTGGGAGGAGTCGTCCAGCCCCTCGTCGGAATTCCTTTGTCTGAGAAGTTGCTGAGAGACTGGCGCTTTGTTTGATCAAAATTTTTTCTAAACCTGTGAGACACATCGAAGTGGACATGGTTCGAAAAATTAAGCTGGTTTTCAGTGAAAATTTTAACGGCTGATGAGAGATTTTGAGGTGACACTGTCGCTTTAAGGACTTCCCACAGTGCGAGACGTCGCACAGCGCTCTCAGGCGCCGTCGTCAGCCTGTTTCAAGCTGAAAACCTCCACATTTCAGGCTCTATTGATCCAGGACGTCGTGAGAGAACAGAGAAGTTTCAGAAGAAGTCGGTTTCAGCATTTTATCCGGATATTCCACTGTTAAAGGAGATTTTTTTAATGAAAGACGTGCGGACGGGTCCGCGCGTCGGCTCGCAGCCGCCGCAACGCTCCGCCACAGGAAAAACACCTCTGTTGGAAGCCTTAAGGACAAGTTGGAACATGTCCAGCTGTTAAACAATTTCTCATATACTCACTCCACTGAAAGCCATCAAAAGCCGCCTGGATTTTGCAAATGGTTATCAACACGGAGGTGTTTTTCCTGTGCCGCCGCTCCGCACGTCTTTCATTAAAAAAATCTCCTTTAACAGTGGAATATCCGGATAAAATGCTGAAACCGACTTCTTCTGAAACTTCTCTGTTCTCTCACGACGTCCTGGATCAATAGAGCCTGAAATGTGGAGGTTTTCAGCTTGAAACAGGCTGATGACGGCGCGACGTCTCGCACCGTGGGAAGTCCTTAAAGCGACAGTGTCACCTCAAAATTTCTCATCAGCCGTTAAAATTTTCACTGAAAACCAGCTTAATTTTTCGAACCATGTCCACTTCGATGTGTCTCACAGGTTTAGAAAAAATTTTGATCAAACAAAGCGCCAGTCTCTCAGCAACTTCTCAGACAAAGGAATTCCGACGAGGGGCTGGACGACTCCTCCCACAAGGAGTGCTCACAGGCGAATGACGTCACCGACAGGCGTGGAAAAACTCATGCATGCGCACGAGGGTTCATGCATGTCTGACGTAAAAACATATGAATGAAATCCATATAGTTTTTGAAAAAAATAAAAAGGACCTATACTTTATGGACAGCCCTCGTATATATATATATATATATATATATATATATATATATATATATATATATATATATATATATATATATATATACATATATATATATATATATATATATATATACAAGAGGTCTGTTAGAAAAGTATTTGACCTTTTTATTTTTTAAAACTATATGGATTTGAATCATGTGCGGTAGCATCAGACAAGCTTCTTTGAACATGTGTGCGCATACACAAAACAAATCCACTGCGCTGTAAGCCTTCTGCAGGCATGAAGAGCTGTTAGGAGGAAGTTAGAATGAAAAGCTGGACTAATTTCTGACATGATCTTTTTTTCACTGCACTGAGTAAGTACACTTTTTTTTTGTTCTTTTCTCTTTTTTTTTTTGGAAGTACACAAAGTTGGTGCACAGCATTGCAGACTATATCGTCAAAATTATTTTTGTACTCCTATTTAAAGTTTGTGTTGGATTGTTGATGTCAGAGCAGCAGCGATGCACCAAAGCTGGACAAATTTCTGATGTGTTTCATTGGTGAGGACAAAGTCTTTCTTAATTTTTTTTTTTTTTTTTGGAAGTACACAAAGTCAGTGCAGTGACGCACCAAAATGTAAGTCCCTTTTCTGTTTATAAATTATAATATTAAATGACAAGGATCTATTTTAGCCATTATATAAAACAAATAATGAATTTTTTACATTCTTTCAATGGAACTAATATTTTACCTCATGAAATATTTGTACCATTGAACTCAAACAGTCATTATTTGTATAATGTCTCAGCTTAATCAGGAATAGTGAACAGCAGTTATTGCACACGTGTATTCTAACACAGTGGATATTGCACAGATAAGTGCGTTATGTGGATTAAACAGGTGTTGCACCAATGACTATTATTTCAAAAGGAATAAAATAAAATATTGCACATTAGGTTATAGTTGTGGGATAAATATTGCCCAGTGGATTTTGGTTGTGAACAGTCCATTACTCTGAATTCAGGGATGCCATCAGTCTGACTGTGGTCCCAGTGATAATAGGAGCACTAGGAGCTGTAAACCCCAAACTGGAAAGGTGGCTCCAACAGATTCTAGGCACAACATCAGAGGGCTCAGCCCAGAAGAGTGCAGTCTGAAGAACAGCGCAAATTCTTAGAACCCTCAAATTCCCAGGCCTCTGGTAGAGGATCAATGCCTGTTATTTATTTATTTATTTTTAGTGACAGGATTTCTCTATTTTTCACTTACTCTCGGATTACTTGGTACTTTGCAAATCAAACTATTTGTAATGATCCACAATACATTTATTAACACATTTTTAACAGTTCAGCCATACCAGCACCCGTGTGGCTCTCATTCACCAATTTAAAATCTAAAACCAAGGATGGATGTTGCTATCCAGCCCATCTGCTAAAACAGCCTGTGTAAGTGAGGCTTCAGATTGACTCCATGTTTGGATTATTACCACTAGAAAAAAATGACTCACATCTGCAACTTCTTTCTGCTTTTATGTGCACCTCATCTCAGTGCACATGTGTATTGGTTATGCTGCACTAATGCACTTTGTACTTATGCCACAATAATTAAAACAGGAATGCATTTTCTGATAATGGTGAGACTTTGAGGCACTGCTAATTTGTTGACAGTCGCCTACAGAAATCATGGCACGTGAAATCTGCTCATGCATATTAAAATGAAAAAAAGTGGTGTATCAGCCATGATACTCAGCATATCTATACAGATTCTTCCTTCATTCTTTATGAAACAACAGAATGAGTCTATTGTTAGTGGAGGCATCAACTCAGCCTCCAATAGGCTGACAGACAGTGAAAATACAAGCAAAGATTTACTTTACCTGCGCAAACAAGTGCACCTTTACATACACATTTGGCTTGGTTTTGGATTTTTAAGTTAAAAACTATGTTTAGATGGAGCCAGAACTTGTCACTAGATGCTTCCTGGCCTGTTTTGTGCCTCATACAGCCCCAGAACAGCTTCAGGTTCTTCCTCTCTTCATTCACATGGAGTTGAAACTGCAGATGCACTGTACACTTTCTCACTCAGTTTTTACAAAGAGAGAAGCTGTAAAGAAGCATTATAGCAAATGTACTTACATAGAAAGTATATTAACGCTTAAAGAAATGGCGTTACTAAAAGTAGAAACACAGGTTTAATAAGGAATGTGAAAAGTGCTCATTAATAGCGGCCCACAGACATATTCCTGCCCCCGAAATTAATATTTCTAAAATAAACTGACATTTTTTAATGTATTCAGAATCGTCCACATCGCAATGCATCTAAGAATCACTTTTTCCCACCCCTACAGAGGATATTTTAACAAACTGGTTCTTTTTTATCCAGGCTTTTCAAAGGACGTCCTTTACAAACCACAACTGTCATATTTTAGAGTGTTAAATACTTTGAGATCCCCTTTCAACCTGCAAGCTGTTGCTGTGAGGTAGGTTTTATACTTGGATTATCCCTACATCTCACCAGGAAATATCACGGTCATACGGTGTCCATGAGCCCACACTCTGACGTGCTGCACATCCTCCAATGCAGCCTTGTAGAAATCCAAACATGCAAACTTTTAGGGAGTTCTGTGTTGAAAGGCCAGAGTGGAAGTGGTCAGTGTCTGAGCGTCCTTTAGAATATCTTATCTAATCACTAATGCCATCCTCCATTAGAAGCATGAGCATGAGCATCTGCAAGGCCAGCTTGTCTCAACAAGAGACTCGATGACCTTCTTCTACCAAGGCTGTAGGTAAGGGAACAAGCAACTGAATCTCTACGTCCACATTATATAAGACGTATGACTGAGTTTGTGTTGTCAAACATGCACCACTGTTCTAAAGTGTCTGTCACACTATGAAGAATTGGGAAAACATATGACTATTATATAAAACTTTTCATATCAGTTTGTGTCCGTTTTCCCATTCCCATTTTCCCAAGTCATTTTTCCATTCATTCAATGCGTTCCTTTGGCAGCTGATGTCCAGCAAGTCTGTTGGGAGGTTTTGGGTTTCCTTTCACCATCAGACATCACACAGAAAGCGGCTTTTTGTTCACCATTTTGTCCTGTACTTTATCATTTCTAGGATACTCATGCTTTCATATCCTGTGGCTGCCCAATGCTTCAGACTGGGCTTGATTGGACATTCTGCACCAGGGGGAGAGAGGACAGCTCCCAACACAACACCACGCAGCGTGGCTGTTTATTTAGCCAAAGTCAGACTTCACTGAAGAAAGACTGTGTGCGTGTGCACAGCTGTGTGTGTGGATATGGACATCAGAACAAACTCAGCAGTTTCTCTTGGTGAGAAAGCATCGCGGAGAAATAACTTCTTTTTTTTTTTTTTTTGCTGTCCTGTGCGTTGCAGCCACAGTGAAAGTCAGTACAGTGGAGAGGACACTGTCACTGCACAAGCACAGGACCATGTCACACCTTGACAATTTAGTCAGCATATGTCAACCGTATTAAAAATGCTGGCATACGTCAAATAAATTATGCAACTGTCACATCTTCACGATTTAGCCAGTGTATGCTAACAGCCCCATTCCCACCAAGTGGTTCGGGTAAGTACTGCACAGCATGGTATGGTATGGGTCGTAACTGGCTTGGTATGTGTTTCTACCACCAACAGAACCAAATGGGTCTTAAGTCTTGATTTCAAAGTTTCCACAGAATCAGACTGCCTTATGTGCTTAGAGAGATCGTTCCACAGAACAGGGGCACGATAAGGGAAAACTCTGTGACCCGCAGACTTTTTATTCACCCTAGGAACACAGAGAAATCCTGCACCCTGAGAAAGCAGGCCCGAGCCAGTACATAGAGCTTAACCAGGTCAGCCAGGTAGGGAGGTGCCAGCCCGTGAACAATTTTATAGGCCAGTAACAAAATCTTAAAATCTGATCTCGCAGAGACAGGAAGCCAGTGAAGGGATGCCAAAATGGGCGTAATGTGGTCAAACTTTCTGCTTCATGTCAAGAGTCTGGCTGCAGCATTTTGAACCAATTGGAGACCCCTAATGCTGGACTGCTCTAAACCAGAAAACAGAGCATTACAATAGTCCAATCTAGAAGAGATAGATGCATGAATCAGCATCTCAGCATCAGCCATAGAGAGGATGGGAAGAATCTTCTTTACATTTCGCAGATTGAGGAAAGCAGTGCTCGTAGTGTCTCTAATGTGGAAGTCAAAGGACAATGTAGGATAAAAAATTACCCCAAGCTTCCTCACTTTGTCCGTATGATGCATAACACATGAACCTAAGCTAAGCGCTAGTTGGTCAAATTGATGCCGATGCCTTGCTGGACCAAGAGCCATCATTTCAGTTTAATCACAGTTTAAAAGTAGGAAGTTACTAGACATTCAGCTTCTCACCGATGCAAGGCAATCTTCGAAGGATTTTATGTGAATGTGATTACCAGCAGTTATCGGCATGTACAACTGAGTATCATCAGCATAGCAATGAAAGGCAATCCCAAAATGACGCAATATGTGCCCAAGGGGTGTTACATAAAGGGAGAAAAGCAGGGGGCCTAAGACGGATCCCTGTGGAACCCCAAACCTCCTGTCACTAAGGTTAGAGGTAGTGTTATTGTACAAAACGCAGTAAGAATGACTGGACAAGTATGATGTCAACCACACAAGGGCACTTCCAGTAATCCCAATATAATTCTCCAGTCTATCAAATAAAATATGATGATCCATGGTATCAAACGCAAGTCAAGTCAGCTGCTAAGCGTCCATGAATGAGTAATGCTACCGTGTCGAACAAAAACTTTGAGTTATGTTTGTTTCTACTGATCAAATCAGAATAATAGGTCCACTTTGTAGCCAATAATGCATGCTTATAATCTAAGATAGTATCACGCCACGAAAGGTGGAACACCTCTAATTTGGAACTACGCCATTTCCATTCCAAACCTTCAGCCTTCTGCCTGAGGTCATGCAAGTAACCACTGAACCAATGTGACTGTGTCTTGGGAAGGCGTGGCCTTAACAGAGGTGGCACAATCTTATCAAGTGTAGTTTTGAGTGCTGAATTTAAACTATCCACAAGACTGTCTACTGACTGAGCATTCTCCAAACTTGAAGCTAAAATATCAGGCAGTCTAGCTTTGAGTTCAGTCATAGTTGAGGGCTTAATGCATTGCCGCAATAATAGACAAGGTTGTTGCTCCACTAAACGCGGCACTGTAAATGTAAACCTATTAAGTGAGTGGTCAGAGACCACTGATGCAACAGGCAAGATGTCGACATTCGTGACAGCAATACCACATGCGAGAACCAAATCCAGGGTATTTCCACTAATGTGCGTCGAGTCCTGAATGCATTGCTGAAATCCTAATGCATCCACAGTTTCCATAAATGATTTGCAAAAGGGATCAGAGAGCTTATTTATATGAATGTTAAAGTCACCAATAATCAAAATGTTATCTGCACTAGTTGACAAGTTAGAGATGAACGCACCAAATTCTTCTAAAAATTCAGAATATGGGCCTATAAACAGTAACAAATAACATGACTGATTTGCATTCTTCTGTCCCTGACAATACGTAGCATCATAGGCAGAGTGGAGAATCAGATAGTCAAATGAATTATATTCGTGACCCCCAACAACTAATAAGTTAAACCACTGAGGGACGTGTTTTAAAATGCTACGTTTCCAGCCTTGACAAGGAATTACATTTTTTTTCAGACGTGGTTTTCCAAAATCAGGACACTTTATATGGGTAAGTTCTTGTCAATAAAATTAAGGCTTTACATTTACTCTGTGAGTGAATGAAACAGTCTGTTTGCATGAGGACTGCAGCTTTCAGCCAATCAATGGACAGCATCAATGGAGATATTTTGACTAATGAGTAAATTACAAGAAATGCGTGTCAACAATTACATAACTTACCTGCAACTTTGGCCCCCATGTGCGGGATGCATAAGTTGTACGCTGGCATACATCAAAAATATTGTGCATGCATGAAAATATTGCATATGCATGAAAATATTGCGCAAGTACCCAGCGTATTATGATGTACTGTACATCAGCGTGCTTCAACGTGCTCTTAACGTAGAAAAAAACCCCTATCCATAACTTATTGACGTAGGCCCGCGTATGCCCAGCATTTCTAATATGGTCAGCATACACTGGCTAAATCGTCAAGGTGTGACAGGGTGATAGTGACAAAGCATGACGTCGTGACCCCGAGCTAGCCAGATTACAGCAATGTTTGCCTTCAGACCTTAGTGAGTCCCGCTAAAATCCAGGTCCCCCCAGCCTGCATATACGAGGTCTGCGAGAAAAGTATCCGACCTTATTATTTTTTTTAAAAAACCATATGGATTTGAATCACGTGTGATTATATCAGCCAAGCTTGAACCCTCGTGGGCATGCGAGAGTTTTTTCACGCCTGTCGGTGACGTCATTCGCCTGTGAGCACGCCTTGTGGAAGGAGTGGTCCAGCCCCCTCGTCGGAATTCCTTTGTCTGAGAGGTTGCTGAGAGACTGGCGCTGTGCTTGATCAAAACTTTTTCAAAAACTGTTAGGCACACCATTCGAGAAATTCAGCTGGTTTTCGGTGAAAATTTTAACGGCTGATGAGAGATTTTGGATTGTTTATAACGCTGTAAGGACTTCCCACGGAGCGGGATGTCGCGCAGCGCTCCGAGGCGACGTCATCATCCTGTTTCAAGCTGAAAACCTCCAAATTTAAGCCTCTGTTGACCCAGGACGTCGTGAGAGAACAGAGAACTTTCAGAAAAGGTCGGAATCAGCAGTTTATCCGGACATTCCACTGTTTTTAAGATTTTAAGATTTTTTAATGAAAGATGTGCGGACGGATTGGCGCGCCCGCCACAGGAAAAACACCTCCGTTGGAAGCCTCAAGGACAAGTTGGAACATGCCCTGCTGTTAAACAAGTTCTCAGATACTCACTCAGCTGAAAAACACAAAAAGCCGCCTGGATTTTACAAATGGTTATCAACACGGAGGTGTTTTTCCTGTGGCGGGCGCGCCGCGCCTGTTCTCTCATGACGTCCTGGGTCAACAGAGGCTTAAATTTGGAGGTTTTCAGCTTGAAACAGGATGACGACGTCGCCTCGGAGGGCTGCGCGACATCCCACTCCGTGGGAAGTCCTTACAGCGATAGAAACAATCCAAAATCTCTCATCAGCCGTTACAATTTTCACCGAAAATCAGCTGAATTTCTCGACTGGTGTCCACTCGGATGTGCCTCACAGTTTTTGAAAAAATTTTGATCAAGCACAGCGCCAGTCTCTCAGCAACTTCTCAGACAAAGGAATTCCGACGAGGGGGCTGGACCACTCCTTCCACAAGGCGTGCTCACAGGTGAATGACGTCACTGACAGGCATGAAAAAACTCACGCATGCGCACGAGGGGTCAAGCTTGGCTGATGTAATCACACGTGATTCAAATCCATATAGTTTTTTTTTTTAAATGTCGGTTTCTTTTCTCGCAGACCTCATACGTCTTGAAACTGAGAAAATTGTTCTACTGAACGCAGCTCTTTGTGTTGCCAGTGGAAATGTGACATCCTCCATCCAACAGAGCCCCAAATCTACCAGAGACCGACAGATTAAGCAGCATTTGCCACCGTACAAATTATTTCAATCAGTTACTAATCAGTTTACTCAATCCATCAAAGCACCTTAAGATGTAACATGCTGAGTGTTGTCCATTTTCTGCTACATCTGATATGTCATAAACTACTTCAGAATATTAAAATAGAACAGAGTACAGTGTTATGATTACAAGTACAGACATAAAAGTACACTGCAACTTAATGTTCTGAGGAAAAAGAAAATAGCAACAGCAAACTGGCTTGCAAGAAGAAATTGCCTGAATAGGCAAAGATCAGAACCTTCAGGGCCTCAAAGTCCACCAGGATGACCATGGTCACCAGTTTCTGGGATAGCCAAAACATCATCCATTTGGACTTTCTACAAAGTGGTCCAATAGCTACCTGTGAACATTTTGCTGGCCTTCTAAGTTACAGTGGTACATATTTCCTCAGAGACCATGCACTTGTTCCAACAGGCACATTTGTGAACTCAGGCTAAACCAACCCTATTCACCTGATCTGGTTCCAAGTGATGACCACTGACTGTTGACATTGAACAACTGCAGTCTGAACAACTGAGATACAACTGTCTGCAGTCACAATGTGGAGGTTATCTTGTCAGGGTGGCTTCTGTGAAATGATGCTGGAGCATCCCCAGTGTCGATCTGCAGGCAGCTGGGTGCCTTGCAACAATGGGAATGCATGAATTATGAAATCTACTAATACTGAATGCATTACCTCGGAGAAAGCAGTAAGCTTGAAATATGCATCTTTCAACTCAGTTTAATGCTATATTATAAAATTCCTGCACCGTATCACATATATTAAAAACAAAAAATATATATCATTATATCAGCCATTGGCCAATCTTATAAAAAAGGAAAAAGAAAAACAACAAATCTGCACTGGTGGTTGAAATACCCAAGTCTAGATAACCACAATAATTCAGCCAATTCTGCTCTGACCCAAAAACCTCCTCTCCACAAAATTCCCTAAAATACATCTGCCATTGTTTGACATATCCTGTTTTCAGGACTCCTGCCCTCTTCGTTAGACTGGCAGTAGTACCTATACGTCTTTAACACATACACACTCTACCGTGGTCAGGAAGTATCCACGCTATTAATGCGGAAAGATAGAACAACTTAGTTGGAAATGCTGCACTAGTTGTCCTCATGCCTGAGTATCATTACTGACTATACCTACACGTGCAAGGACTGCAGCAGGAGTCGTCCTCATCTGTCACAGGTGTGACAAAAGAAGCAGCAGAAGGACTTATGATGCTGTTTAACTTTTGTAACCCTTGTTCGATGCGACGTGCATACCTTTTCTCTGCAACGTACAAATCCTTGTATAAAAAAACCTCCAGTGAGGGATTGTGACAATATCAGAAGTGAACCTCACACTTCCTGGATGAGTTCAATGACAGTACAGCTGATTTTGCAGTCCAAGAACAGTGGTGCAGCAGATACTCCTGCTCCGTCAATCATACGATCATACTGTCCCTGTTTGGAAGAGCTTTGTTGGACTTTGAGAAAAGAGAGCTTGAGATAGTGTGTTTTAAGAATGACTCACTTCGACTGGGGTATTCAACAGTCTCTCAGCTGCACGGCCTCTGAGGTTAATGACGTGGACTTCGTGGGGGAGGCTGGTCGTCCCCCTGCTGGAACAGCCTGACATGGCAGTGAAGCTCTTCAGCATGGCCTGCACTGGATGTCCCAACCCCACAGGAAGCAGCTCACAGGGGCTGCGGAATAACGGACCTGCAGTGTCAAGAAAAACAATGTCTCAACTGGTACCTTATTTATGGAAATCATGGAGCAGCACTTTAATTTAATCAGAATAGCTTTTATTCGCCAAGCATCTAGAAATATACAAGGAATTTGACTCCGGTTTGAGCTGCACTCTCTCTGTACGGCAAAACGGTACGGTAAACACTGAATAATTCAGAGTAAAAATGTACAAAAAAAATAAAATGTGCAATAAAAATGTATGCAAACAGACAGACTGAAGGTGTATATGAGGTATATGAATTAGTGAGTTTTTTGTCAGGTGAAATTGTTCATCAGTGTGATGACCTGTAGAAAGAAACTGTTCCTGTGTCTCGTTGTTCTGACGTACAGAGCTCTGTAACATCGACCAGAAAGGAGGAGTTTAAACAGTGTGTGAGGGGTCTGCAGAGATTTTACCAGCTGGACCAGTATAAGTCCTGGATTGAGGGCAAGCTGGCTCCAATGATTTTTTTTTTTGTTTGTTTGCAGACCTGACAGTTCGTTTAAATCTGTGCCTGTCACGTTTGGAGGCAAAAGGAAACCAAACAGATAGAGCCTATGTGGGAGGTCCACTTCAGATCTTGAGAATGGTGGATCCCAGCAACCGGAAAGTAACCACAGTAAGCACAGTGTTGTTGGGGATGGGGGGAGGGGGGTGATGGTGGGTTTCTCCTTAAGTCCACTATCATCTCCACAGTCTTGAGTGTAACACGTTATTATTAAATATTAAAATCATTCGCACAAGTAGTAAATAATATAGACTTACCTGTCCGTTTCAGTGAGATCGTGTTTAGTCTGATGAAAACGTATCCACATTTATAAAAGTCTTAAATACTCAAAAAGACATTACATATCATGTCACCTACACTTTAAATGATCACAGTCATTTTACAAATGGCATTTATTTCACTGGAAATAAATAATACTGAGTCAAATTACTGATCGACTTTGATGTAGCCAAAACAAAGATTTTCATTCATGCTGTAAAAAACACTATTGTAGCTATGGTGGATAAGCAATGTGTGGAGTGCAGGTGCATAGACTCTAAAGGGCCCCTTCCTACATAACACAAATGAAGCCGACTAGCGCACGAAGGAGGAACTGCATGCCATTCATGAAAAATCGGAGATGCCTCAAATGCCTTGTACACCTGTCGCCACAACATTCACGCACACAAGCGGCCCGAAAGACAGCGAATGCCCTGTGTGCTCATTCAATCCCAGTCTCGGCAGGTGCCGGCCAAATTCCAGGTGTCACACACAAAAATCTAACACTGTTCGCTGCACACTTAGAAAAGGCGGGGCTATTTACACACCTGGTACGATAGCGGAGAGCAGGCGATCACATTCGTCCTGTCTGAAAAGTGTCCAAGTGCCACACGAAAGTGGCGTCACCGAGCAAACACACATGGGTGTAACTGTGCTGGTCCCCCCCATCCCACGCACACAAGTGGAGTGTGTTGTCATCGTCCACCTACCCCCCGCCAACACAAATGGCTTGTGGAGTGTGTTGTTCCCCCCCCCACCACACACATACACACATACACCATGAATCCAACATTGTCAACTATGGCTGAAGGTCGCAGAGTTTGGTGCTGGACCAGCTGCACCTCAGCTGGATACCAAACGTGTGTGCGAGCGCTCACACTCTCATGAAGACTGGCCAGCATCTGAGCAACCTGCAGCTGTTCAGATATCGGTGCTCGCAAGTTAAAGCTGGGAAACACCTGTAGTAGCTTGCAGCATATGATCTCACATACCCACAGCGTGAAGGACGGACGTCGGCATGCTGTCCTCGCATGGGAATAAATTAAAACATATTGCTTCAGCTGCCCGTCGCATCAGCACACCGAAAAGCTGCTGAATATCATGCCATGCAGGCCCGAGCCGGTACATAGAGCTTAACCAGGGGCGCGTGTCACTGCAGGATTTTCCAACATTGTAATAGTTAAAACACAGATCACATTTGCAGAGGATCACTGCTGATGTGTTCACAACGCGAGCGTCATCTCTTCATGACACGGGAGCCGGCCGGCCTGAGTGCATCAGGTAATTCATGTAACAAACATGCACGAGCGAACAGTAATCCACGTCATCTCATTACTTCCTGGTGTACATCTAGGCGGAGGTTAAATCCGCTCTTGTTAACAGGAATCAAGTATTATAAATTGTGGTGTTTTTTTTTTTATTTTTGTCCTCCGCTGCTGTGTGCTCGACTTTCCACATGCTCTCACTGTGTTCATGCACGTGAACATGAGCGTGCATGAAACCACAACAACGTTTTTTAGCACGCCTGTCCAACCGTGCATTCCTCAGGATGGCACGTGGAATGTTTTGCGGTTCCCCATTTTGCTTTTGGTTCACGGCTTGTCTTCCGGTTTCTGTGTGAAGGGGCCCTAATCAATGTATGTTTTTCAAAAAGCCAAAACAAATGCTTCGGCCCAGTGTCAAAGCAACCTATTATGCAGAAACAAGACAATTTTTGATCTGATTTCAGTGACAATGAAATTTTATAGTGGAAATGATTGATCACTTCAGTCATTTCATGTGGTTTAATTAGCAGACTTTCAACGTGAATAGTTAACAGGACATACCACATCAATCATTTCATTTCATGACATTTAAACCTTGCCAGTTTTAACAAGCAGTGTCTCAGCACAGCTTGAGGGTTTGAGGAAAGGTTGGCACACTGTTTGGCACAGATCAGCACAACTCAGGCAAACAGGAAAGCTTCAGCTTGTGCCAGTTTCACAAACGTTCAAATGTTCTGTAGCTTTGTCAGACTCTCAACCTCACGTCTGGCTTGGTGCAGGCTCACTGCTTGCCTGTGTCCAATTTTCATGGAGTCCACAGAGCTCTGGCAAAAACAAAGACCTTTCCTGACTTTTGGTGAGCGGTGTGCTTGCTCAGGAGGACTTGGCACCAAATTGTCAAGGCAGAAGATGTATTTGGGCACTCACAGGAGGTGTGCCAAGGGTTGTGCTCAGCCCCTTACAGTGTGAAGCAGCACTAAATTCAGCCTGATGGACATATCTAGAGTTCATGTGCATCATAACATGATCACAGGGACAGCCCGCTGCCCACTGGTGCCTGGTGCTTATCCCTGGATTCCGTAACAGGAAGCAGATGAGCGTCTACAGAACTATTCATTTCCTATGGGCAGGGGGGAGAAATTATTACCAGTGTTTATAAAGGCCCCCTGACACTTGCACGACTTTGATGCATGCACTGTGTCATGCAGGAGAGTAAACATGTCGTTAACGGGTGTAGACTGAACACGAGAGGGGCACTGGTGCGTGCAATTGTGCAAAGAGAATTTTGAAATGCTCAAAAAATCTTTCACACATAAATGTCGTGCAACGTTGTGCAGTCTGGCTGCCAACACTACATGCAGCTCGTCAAGTCGAGTAAAGAAGTGAACAGTGTGCGTCAGTGCACCACATCAGAGCGCAGCTCGTCTGAAGGACTATAATGAGATGTTAAATCTATCACAAACATACTTTTACAGCTGCACACAAAAAGGAAAGCACACGCAACTGTTTTTCCAAGCCATGACAATGTAAACATGACAAATAATTCCCTTTTTAGACGGCTCCAAATGCTTTCTCCAGCTCGTTCAGCACGTGAGCAAGACAGAGAGCAGCTGCGGCTGGAGCTGTGATTCAGGAAGTGATTAGAGCTGTTTCCAACAGTCAACTAGCAGAGAAAATGATTAATCCGCTACAAAATAATTATTTTATATACGCAGCATCCAGCGCACAATGTGTGGCAGCCAGTGAAACAAAACACGGCGTCCAGCTGGGAACACAGCGTGTGGGATCATCACAACTATGTGCGTGCAAGTGCACCGATCAAAATCGTGCAAGTGTCAGGGGGCCTTTAGTAATTTTATCCCATCTGAATGCCACATCAGTCACTTTAACTGAGTACACATTCATGTGTCAGTAAAAATTCCTATCACTTTCTGCAAAATGATCTGTAGAACTTACCTGAGGTTTTATTAATCCAGTGTAAATAGAGACTTCAATAATTTGCTCTGGAAAAGGAGTTGTCCACAGTTTATCGATACTGAGGTGCTTAAAGAAGCATATTTGAAGACAATTGCTGTTGCTAATAATCTGTCCACACATCACAGCTCCGAAATCAGACAATCATGTTCACCTCGTGGTCACGTGTCCTCACGGTGGGTCTTTAGACCACCTGCTCTGCTTAATGGCACACAGACAGTGCACTGAACAGGCTGTGCACCTCTACATGCAGATTAAAAACATGAAGCCACAAAGTCGGCATGATGGGACACGCTTGTTTTGTGCTTGCAGGAGAGGTGTTTGGATCGCCTGCTTTAGAACAATGATCACAATTCAAATCACAGTTTTGGTCTGTGCTCAAATCAGATATTGGCTGCACTTTGTGACTTTTCACGTCACATCGCTTTAAAGCTCAGTGGGGAGCTGTGACGAGAGGTACGCAAAGAAATGCACACTCTCTGTGGTGCACAGGTCAGTGCTGACTCTGCTCCACAGTTTTCAACCCACTCCAATCAAACCACACCTTGCATCAAAAGAAGAAGAAAAACAATATTCGAAGTGACGTGTGTTGACAGGGATGTGTTGTCAGGTGTGTGAGTGAAAGAGAAACATACAGACACAAAAGCCCAAACTACACACACCAGCTGTTCCAATTTTCTGAAAAAAATAGGTTTTCTGATAACACCCATAGGTGGGTGATATCACACAGGACATATGCAGTTCACCAGGCCGTTGGTGTATAAATAAGAATTTTTTTTTTCTTAATAACTTAGCTGGTTAAATAAAGGTTAAATCAAAATCAAATTAGTCTGTGGTGCTGTCATTACTATAGTAACTGATGTGGATCCGAGCTTGCTACAGGAGACACAGATCAGACCTCGTCACTTGCTATATGAAAATTCAGTAAGGTATATCTTATATATTATATTCCAATTCTAAGGTGGAATATATAAAGGTATATCTAAATATCTAAAAAGGATGAGTAAAATAGGAGAGTATGTTCACCCTATTGAGGTTTCAAATCCTGCAAAATCTTGCAAAACTTCGAAGAGTTCGCCATGCTGCGAGATAAGATAAGATAAACTTTATTGATCTCACACAGGAGAAATTCACATGTTACGTCAGCTCTTAAAAGACACACAGAGGAAAATGTTCATCAAACAGCGTGTGCAAGGATGAGCAATAATAATAATACTTGTAACAGTACAGGGCATAAGAAAATGAAACAAATGCTAGAAATAGAAAAAAAAAAAAAAAAAAAAAATATATATATATATATATATATATATATATTATACACATATATAAACACACACATATACATACACATACATACATATACGCATACACACATGCACACATACCTATATACATACACATATACATCAATCAATCAATCAATCAATCAATTTTTTATATAGCGCCAAATCACAACAAACAGTTGCCCCAAGGCGCTTTATATTGTAAGGCAAGGCCATACAATAATTATGTAAAACCCCAACGGTCAAAACGACCCCCTGTGAGCAAGCACTTGGCTACAGTGGGAAGGAAAAACTCCCTTTTAACAGGAAGAAACCTCCAGCAGAACCAGGCTCAGGGAGGGGCAGTCTTCTGCTGGGACTGGTTGGGGCTGAGGGAGAGAACCAGGAAAAAGACATGCTGTGGAGGGGAGCAGAGATCGATCACTAATAATTAAATGCAGAGTGGTGCATATAGAGCATAAAGAGAAAGAAACAGTGCATCATGGGAACCCCCCAGCAGTCTACGTCTATAGCAGCATAACTAAGGGATGGTTCAGGGTCACCTGATCCAGCCCTAACTATAAGCTTTAGCAAAAAGGAAAGTTTTAAGCCTAATCTTAAAAGTAGAGAGGGTGTCTGTCTCCCTGATCTGAATTGGGAGCTGGTTCCACAGGAGAGGAGCCTGAAAGCTGAAGGCTCTGCCTCCCATTCTACTCTTACAAACCCTAGGAACTACAAGTAAGCCTGCAGTCTGAGAGCGAAGCGCTCTATTGGGGTGATATGGTACTACGAGGTCCCTAAGATAAGATGGGACCTGATTATTCAAAACCTTATAAGTAAGAAGAAGAATTTTAATTCTATTCTAGAATTAACAGGAAGCCAATGAAGAGAGGCCAATATGGGTGAGATATGCTCTCTCCTTCTAGTCCCCGTCAGTACTCTAGCTGCAGCATTTGAATTAACTGAAGGCTTTTTAGGGAATTTTTAGGAAAACCTGATAATATGAATTACAATAGTCCAGCCTAGTGGAAATAAATGCATGAATTAGTTTTTCAGCATCACTCTGAGACAAGACCCTTTCTGATTTTAGAGATATTGCGTAAATGCAAAAAAGCAGTCCTACATATTTGTTTAATATGCGCTTTGAATGACATATCCTGATCAAAAATGACTCCAACATTTCTCACAGTATTACTAGAGGTCAGGGTAATGCCATCCAGAGTAAGGATCTGGTTAGACACCATGTTCTAAGATTTGTGGGGCGAAGTACAATAACTTCAGTTTTATATGAGTTTAAAAGCAGGAAATTAGAGGTCATCCATGTCTTTATGTCTGTAAGACATCATGCAGTTAGCTAATTGGGTGTGGTCCTCTGGCTTCATGGATAGATAAAGCTGGGTATCATCTGCATAACAATGAAAATTTAAGCAATACCGTCTAATAATACTGCCTAAGGGAAGCATGTATAAAGTGAATAAACTTGGTCCTAGCACAGAACCTTGTGGAACTCCATAATTAACTTTAGTCTGTGAAGAAGATTCCCCATTTACATGAACAAATTGTAATCTATTAGACAAATATGATTCAAACCCAACCCGCAGCGCAGTGCCTTTAATACCTATGGCATGCTCTAATCTCTGTAATAAAATTTTATGGTCAACAGTATCAAAAGCAGCACTGAGGTCTAACAGAACAAGCACAGAGATGAGACCACTGTCCGAGGCCATAAGAAGATCATTTGTAACCTTCACTAATGCTGTTTCTGTACTATGATGAATTCTAAAACCTGACTGAAACTCTTCAAATAGACCATTCCTCTGCAGATGATCAGTTAGCTGTTTTACAATACCCTTCAAGAATTTTGAGAGAAAAGGAAGGTGGAGATTGGCCTATAATTAGCTAAGATAGCTGGGTCAAGTGATGGCTTTTTAAGTAATGGTTTAATTACTGCCACCTTAAAAGCCTGTGGTTACATAGCCAACTAACAAAGATGACTGATCATATTTAAGATCGAAGCATTAAATAATGGTAGGGCTTCCTTGAGCAGCCTGGTAGGAATAGGGTCTAATAAAACCTGTTGATGGTTTGGATGAAGTAACTAATGAAATAACTCAGACAGAACAATCGGAGAGAAGAGTCTAACCAAATACCCGGCATCACTGAAAGCAGCCAAAGATAACGATACGTCTTTGGGATGGTTATGAGTAATTTTTTCTCTAATAGTTAAAATTTTGTTAGCAAAGAAAGTCATGAAGTCATTACTAGTTAAAGTTAATGGAGTTAATAAAGTTGGGGTTTTACATAATTATTGTATGGCCTTGCCTTACAATATAAAGCGCCTTGGGGCAACTGTTTGTTGTGATTTGGCGCTATATAAAAAAATTGATTGATTGATTGATTGAATAGAGCTCTGACTCTTTGTCAGCCTGGCTACAGTGCTGAAAAGAAAGCTGGGGTTGTTCTTATTTTCTTCAATTAGTGATGAGTAGAAAGATGTCCTAGCTTTACGGAGGGCTTTTTTATAGAGCAACAGACTCTTTTTCCAGGCTAAGTGAAGATCTTCTAAATTAGAGAGACGCCATTTCCTCTCCAACTTACGGGTTATCTGCTTTAAGCTACGAGTTTGTCAGTTATACCACGGAGTCAGGCACTTCTGATTTAAAGCTCTCTTTTTTAGAGGAGCTACAGCATCCAAAGTTGTCTTCAATGAGGATGTAAAACTATTGACCGAGATACTCTATCTCACTTACAGAGTTTAGGTAGCTACTCTGCACTGTGTTGGTATCTGGCATTAGAGACATTAAAGAAGGAATCATATCCTTAAACCTAGTTACCTCGCTTTCTGAAAGACTTCTAGTGTAATGAAACTTATTCCCCACTGCTGGGTAGTCCATCAGAGTAAATGTAAATGTTATTAAGAAATGATCAGACAGAAGGGAGTTTTCAGGGACTAATGTTAAGTCCTTCTATTTCCATACCATAAGTCAGAACAAGATCTAAGATATGATTAAAGTGGTGGGTGGACTCATTTACTTTTTGAGCAAAGCCAATAGAGTCTAATAATAGATTAAATGCAGTGTTGAGGCTGTCATTCTCAGCATCTGTGTGGATGTTAAAATCGCCCACTATAATTATCTATCTGAGCTAAGCACTAAGTCAGACAAAAGGTCTGAAAATTCACAGAGAAACTCACCGTAACGACCAGGTGGACGATAGCTAATAAAATAACAAATAAAACTGGTTTTGGGACTTCCAATTTGGATGGACAAGACTAAGAGTCAAGCTTTCAAATGAATTAAAGCTCTGTCTGGGTTTTGATTAATTAATAAGCTGGAATGGAAGATTGCTGCTAATCCTCCGCCCCGGCCCGTGCTACGCGCATTCTGACAGTTAGTGTGACTCGGGGGGGTTGACTCATTTAAACTAACATATTCATCCTGCTGTAACCAGGTTTCTGTACGGGAGAATAAATCAATATGTTGATCATTATTATATCATTTACCAACAGGGACTTAGAAGAGAGAGGACCTAATGTTA
Source organism: Thalassophryne amazonica (assembly GCF_902500255.1). NCBI lineage: Eukaryota > Metazoa > Chordata > Actinopteri > Batrachoidiformes > Batrachoididae > Thalassophryne > Thalassophryne amazonica. The sequence goes on from NC_047112.1 coordinate 112,215,835, forward strand.
ATAGCCCACATTTAACTGTTTTAGTCTGTGGTGCAGTTGAAGGTGCTATATTATTTTTTCTTTTTGAATTTTTATGCTTAATAGATTTTTGCTGGTTATGGTAGTCTGGGAGCAGGCACCGTCTCTACGGGGATGGGGTAATGAGGGGATGGCAGGGGGAGAGAAGCTGCAGAGAGGTGTGTAAGACTACAACTCTGCTTTCCTGGTCCCAACCCTGGATAGTCACGGTTTGGAGGATTTAAGAAAATTGGCCAGATTTCTAGAAATGAGAGGCTCCATCCAAAGTGGGATGGATGCCGTCTCTCCTAACAAGACCAGGTTTTCCCCAGAAGCTTTGCCAATTATCTTTGAAGCCCACCTCATTTTTTGGACACCACTCAGACAGCCAGCAATTCAAGGAGAACATGCGGCTAAACAAGTCACTCCCGGTCCGATTGGGGAGGGGCCCAGAGAAAACTACAGAGTCCGACATTGTTTTTGCAAAGTTACACACCGATTTAATGTTAATTTTAGTGACCTCCGATTGGCGTAACCGGGTGTCATTACTGCCGACGTGAATTACAATCTTACCAAATTTACGCTTAGCCTTAGCCAGCAGTTTCAAATTTCCTTCAATGTCGCCTGCTCTGGCCCCCAGAAGACAATTGACTATGGTTGCTGGTGTCGCTAACTTCACATTTCTCAAAACAGAGTCGCCAATAACCAGAGTTTGATCCTTGGCGGGTGTGTCGTCGAGTGGGGAAAAACGGTTAGAGATGTGAACGGGTTGGCAGTGTACACGGGGCTTCTGTTTAGGGCTACGCTTCCTCCTCACAGTCACCCAGTCGGCCTGCTTTCCCTGCTGCTCGGGATCTGCCAGGGGGTAACTAACGGCGGCTAAGCTACCTTGGTCCGCACCGACTACAGGGGCCTGGCTAGCTGTAGAATTTTCCACGGTGCGGAGCCGAGTCTCCAATTCGCCCAGCTTGGCCTCCAAAGCTACGAATAAGCTACACTTATTACAAGTACCGTTACTGCTAAAGGAGGCCGAGGAATAACTAAACATTTCACACCCAGAGCAGAGAAGTGCGGGAGAGACAGGAGAAGCCGCCATGCTAAATCGTCTAAGAGCTAGTAGCTACGCTAAGCTAGCGGATTCCTAAAAACACGCAAAGTGAATAATGTGTAAATAATTTAGAGGTGATTCAGCAGAAGGAGTGCTTTAGTTAAGGCACGTAAAGATTACACTGGGAAACAAATCGTAATCTAGATAACTAGATCAATCTAACTGCGCAGATTAAACAGCTAACAGATACAGAAAAACACCGCTGTGCTCCGGAACAGGAAGTGATACAATACCGCAGTAAGAGCCAACCACCAGTATAATGCGCCAAATCACAGCCAATACATATGCATGTATATATGTACGTACATATGTATATACAGTGAGGAAAATAAGTATTTGAACACCCTGCGGTTTTGCAAGTTCTCCCACTTAGAAATCATGGAGAGGTCTGAAATTTTCATCTTAGGTGCATGTCCACGGTGAGAGACATAATCTAAAAAAAAAAAGAAATCCGGAAATCACAACGTATGATTTTTTTAAATAATTTATTTGTATGTTACTACTGAAAATAAGTATTTGAACACCTACCAACCAGCAAGAATTCTTGCTCCCACAGACCTGTTAATGTTTCTTTAAGAAGCCCTCCTATTCTTTATACAGGTTACAAGTTCAAACAGGTGCAATTAATACAGGTAAAGAGTGCAGAATAAGAGGGCTTCTTAAAGAAAAATTAACAGGTCTGTGTGAGCCACAATTCTTGCTGGTTGGTAGGGGTTCAAATACTTATTTGCAGCAGTAACATACAAATAAATTATTAAAAATTTCCGGATTTTTTTTTTAGATTATGTCTCTCACAGTGGACATGCACCTAAGATGAAAATTTCAGTCCCCTCCATGATTTGTAAGTGGGAGAACTTGCAAAACTGCAGGGTGTTCAAATACGTATTTTCCTCACTGTATATAAACATGACTGGGATTGAAAAGGAGATAGGAGCATCTTATTTACAATATGTGAGATGGAGTTTAGATGTGATAAGGTGACATTAGTGCTGGGATTTGTGAGTTGTTATTGCACATGATTTGTGGACATATTAATATTGCACCTAGATTTGTGGACATATTATTGCATGTGGTTATTTCACAGTGTTACTGTACAGTCTGACAGCAGCAGGGCGGAACGACCTGCGGTATCGTTCCTTCTTGCACTGAGGGTGCCTCAGTCTGTCACTGAACGAGCTGTTCAGCTCCACTACAGTCCGGTGCAGAGGGTGAGAGGAGTTGTCCATGATGGATTTGCACTTGGTTAACACCCTCCTCTCAGCCACCTCCTCCAGAGAGTCCAGAGGACAGCCCAGGACAGAGCTGGACTTCCTGACCAGCTTATTCAGTCTCTTTCTCTCCCGCTATGTGCTGCCCGGGGCCCAACAGACGACAGCATAGAGGAGAGCAGAGGCTACAACAAAGTCGTAGAAGGTCTTAAGCAGAGGCCTGCTCACTCCGAAGGATCTCAGTCTCCTCAGGAGGTGGATGCGACTCTGACCTTTTTTGTACAGGGCATCGGTGTTGTGAGTCCAGTTCAGTTTGCTGTTGAGGTGATGTCAGTAACATTGAGAAATACATTGAGAAGGTCTGTCAGGCTGCAGATGGACAACAGCATTAACATCACAATATAAAACTCTTTGTATATTGTGCCCAAAACATTTGTGATATATTATCTGTGAGCAGCAATTATTTTCTGTTCATGTCATTCGTGGGAAACTGAAGTTTGCTCTTTAATCTCCTGATTATTGTCTTTACAACACTGTGCTTTTGTTCCAGAGTAATATATGTACAACCCCTGGCAATAATTATGGAATCACGCCTCGGAGGCAGTTCCTTCAGTTGTTTAATTTTGTAGAAAAAAAGCAGATTACAGACAGAACAAACTAAAGTTATTTAAAATGGCAACAGATCTGCTCGTTAGTCCGCATCTAAAACGAGTGATCACACCTTGGAGAGCTGTTGCACCAAGTGGTACTGACATGAATCATTAGCTTCAACACGAGAGATGTCAACTGAACAAAGGAGAGGATTATCAAACTCTTAAAAGAGGGTAAATCATCACGCAATGTTGCAAAAGATGTTGGTTGTTCACAGTCAGCTGTGTCTAAACTCTGGACCAAAAACAAACAACAATGGGAAGGTTGTTAAAGGCAAACATACTGGTAGACCAAGGAAGACATGAAAGCGTCAAGACAGAAAACTTAAAGCAATATGTCTCAAAAATTGAAAATGCACAACAAAACAAATGAGGAACGAATGGGAGGAAACTGGAGTCAACGTCTGTGACCGAACTGTAAGAAACTGCCCTAAAGGAAATGGGATTTTACATACAGAAAAGTTAAACGAAAGCCATCATTAAACACCTAAACAGAAAAAAAACAAGGTTACAATGAGCTAAGGAAAGCAATCGTGGACTGTGGATGACTGGATGAAAGTCATACTCAGTGATGAATCTCGAATCTGCATTGGGCAAGGTGATGATGCTGGAACTTTGGTGCTGTTCCAATGAGATTTATAAAGATGACTGCCTGAAGAGAACATGTAAATTTCCACAGTCATTGATGATATGGGGCTGCATGTCAGGTAAGACACTGGGGAGATGGCTGTCATTACATCATCAATAATGCACAAGTTTTACGTTGATATTTTGGACACTGTTCTTATCCCATCAATTGAAAGGATGTTTGGGGATGATGAAATCATTTTTTCAAGATGATAATGCATCTTGCCATAGAGCAAAAACTGTGAAACATTCCTTGCAAAAGGACACATAGGGTCAATGTCATGGACTGCAAATAGTCCGGATAGTCTTAATCCAATTGAAAATCTTTGATGGAGTTGAAGAAAATGGTCCATGACAAGGCTCCAACCTGCAAGCTGATCTGGCAACAGCAATCAGAGAAAGTTGGAGCCAGATTGATGAAGAGTACTGTTTGTCACTCATTAAGTCCATGCCTCAGAGACTGCAAGCTGTTATAAAAGCCAGAGGTGGTGCAACAAAATACTAGTGATGTGTTGGAGCGTTCTTTTGTTTTTCATGATTCCATAATTTTTTCCTCAGAATTGAGTGATTCCATATTTTTTTCCTCTGCTTGGTCTAAAAAAGTAACCGTTACTGACTGCCACAATTTTTTTTCCTGATTTCTTATAGTGTTTCTTAAAGCCAGAAAGTTGGCATTTGAAATGACTTTAGTTTTGTGTCATGTCTGTGATCTGCTTTTTTTCTACAAAATTAAACAACTGAATGAACATCCTCCGAGGCCGGTGATTCCATAATTTTTGCCAGGGGTTGTAAAATGTCTGAAATTCGGTTTGCGTTTATTATATTCCATGCAGGTTAAATGCAGCAGACATGGATTATTTGGAATATTTGTTTTAGTAAGTTTTCAGGGTCTCATGCATGAAGCCTCTTATTAACATGTTGAACAGCATTTAAAAAATTACATTTTAATAATATAATGTTCATTTGCAGTTGTCGTCATGTAGACGCCAGCGGCTCTCTGGCGCGCAAGGGATTATGGGATATCTCAATAGGGCAAATAATGTGAACAGTCAATCAGTGAGATCAGACCTGAATCAGATTTTCAATAAATCTGAATTGAACTTTGAATAGAACCAAAGAACACACTCAACATAGCAAATTTAAAGAAGATTACAATTCAAAACATCTTACTCATTTGCTTCAACAATCAGAAGGAATTCAACTTAAAATTCTGAAGGCCTTTCAATTGCAGACAACAGGGAGAAATCTGACTGGTACATGTGCAACAGTGCTGTTCTGGAAGCAGCACTGTTGAGGGATTGCAGAATTTAAATAAATATGGTAAAAATGGTAAATGGACTGCATTTATGTAGTGCTTTTCCATCTGCATCAGACGCTCAAAGAGCTTTACAAATGAAGCCTCACATTCACCTCGATGTGAGGCTGTTGCCATACAGGGTGCCGGGAGCAACTAGGGGATTAAAGACCTTGCCCAAGGGCCCTCAGTGATTTTCCAGTCAGGCTGGGATTTGAACTGAGGATCTTCTGGTCTCAAGCTGAATGCCTTAACCACTAGACCATCACCTCCCCAAGTTTAAATCATTTCACTGCCATAAAATATTGGAATGACTTTTGTAAAATACATGAAACCCAAACATAAATATCAAATCATGGAAATTTTCTTATGCTGACAATGTGTAAGCCAGCACACACACACACACACACAAAGAGAGAGAGAGAGAGAGATAAATTCTGACTGACGACACTAAATTCTAGAGCTCGGGTTGATGTCATTTTACTGCTCTGCTGTCTTCTCAGCTCTAAGGTCTGCGAGCGTCTAGACTACCTGACTTGAAACACACTTAGGTGTGTTTATAGGACAACACTCAATGTCTAAATTCACTTTCTGTACATGTGGGACCTTCCTTTTTATTCAACCACACATTTTCAGGTTGTTAACTAGCTTCCTCAGTCTGGGACTGTCAAAAAAAATAAATAAATAAAAATAAAGCAGACATCACGTCTGAATTTCCCTCAGGGTGCAACTCGCACATACATAACAATAAACACGCCTCACACGAATACACAACACAAATATGGCGCTGAGGCTTGAGGTGCCAGACTGCTATTTTGATTAATACCTAGACGACGGAAATGTGTGTGGCCAATCTTTGCATTCTGTATTAACATCTTCAGATTTTAAACATCACAAAAAAAAAAATGCACAGATCACCAACAGCAATCAGACACAACATTTGGAAAGAATAAGACAGTTACACAATGTTAAGTTTTCTCTCTTGATGCTTGTTCATTCTGAAACCACAGGGATTCCTCTTGGAATGGTTTTCTGGGAATATTTCAGTCACAGTACTTATGATACTGTTCTCCTGAGCTTGAGTGAGAGAAGCACAGGATTTAAAAATAAAAAAAAAACCTAACTTTAATCCACACCATGTTTATTTTCTCAAAAGAAGCCTGGTTCAATTTTCATGCAGTCACACTGCCTCACATCACCCCAATGATTTCAATTATTAGAAATAAACTACAACCAGACAAACAAAGAAAAATTATTCTTTCTGGGAGGTCAGCATATGGGCCTGATTTCCAACATCTGACAAGAGCTAAATTTTGTGGGCTTTCCAACTTTTTGCATGTTGGGTTGGTGAACATTTTGCAAGTGATTTATTGATAACAACTGTGCAAATGAGAGCGAGCGGTAATGTGAGACAGACAGCAGTGCATAAACAACCCTAACCCTAATAAAAGTCATGGATCACATGTAGGTAGGAGCACAAAACAAACACATTTTAACTGAAACATTTAACAACTCAAAAATGAATGTGTCTTGAAAATGGTTTGTCACAGGAGGGGTGCAGTGTTTGACAAAAATCCTAATTCGGCATGAAATGTGTGCTCCCCAAAGTGGGTCCATTTCACTCCAGTGTTAAGATTGTCGTCACTGTCACATAATCATAGAGGATGCGATACAGAATGAGAAGTGTTTTGTGTTTTACAGGTAGGTGACTGAAGGTGCAGACTGCTGTCCTCTGATGTGCTGGACAGATGTGCACAGGATGTTCTACGTATATTCAGATTTCACATAAACACATGATAAATAGTTAGTCCATTTGGCATCGCACTTGTTTCACTCGAGGTCGCCACAGCATAGCCAAGGTACATCTGCCCGTTTACTGCTGGATGCCATTTCTGACGCAACTCCATATCACAGGTTGAACCAGGAACCTTCCACACCGGAGACAAGTGTATTTAACCAATTCCATTTCAATTTATTTCATTTATATAGCGCCAAATAACAACAAAGCTGCCTCAAAGCACTACACACAAGTAAGGTCTACCCTAGAGCAGGGGTTTCAAAGTGTAGGAGAGTGAGCTCCCCTCAGAGAAAAAATGAATAGCTGAACCACCACACACATACACACAATTTCAACATCACGTGTTTCTTTTTATCCTTTTAAACACCTTCAACACATTTTAAAAGTGTGCATTTTTAAGGAACTGATTATGGATTTACACGTTACACCCTTTTTAAACATTTCAAACATGTGTTTTTAAAGCACTTTCTATTCTTTTAGTTTTACCTTTTGTCATACTTTAAACATCTTTTTTTTTTTAAACATTTAAACATCTCTATGTGTCTTTAAATGTTTTGGCATAACTAACATTTTAACATAATAATATTAATTCAACTTCAGGGATGGGTATTGATAAGATTTTATCGATATCGCCATTATCGATTCTGCTTATCAAGTCGATCCCATATCAACCTCCTGTGAAATTTCTGTGTACTAAAAGTGGGCATTACAGGTTTTCTATGTCAATGACATTTTAATGAGTTCTAAAGTAAATAAATATGAAATTGGTCACTGGATCCTTGATGTCTGGACATAAATAAAAATAAACATTTCCATTTGATTCAAGTGTGTTGGAGCAGGGAGACAACGAAGAGTGTCAGGAAGGCAGACCTTGAAGACTGAACTTGGGCATCCCTGGTCTACAGGATCTGACTGTTTTAATGATGCAGGGAGATCATTCCACAAAGCAGGTGCACGATAAGAGAAAGCTCTGTGACCTGTAGATTTTTTTTTTTTTACCCTAAGGACACAAAGTACGAGGTCTGTTAGAAAAGTATCTGACCTTTTTATTTTTTGCAAAAACCATATGGATTTGAATCATGTATGATTGCATCAGCCAAGCTTGAACCTTCGTGCGCATGTGAGTTTTTTCACGCCTGTCGGTTGCGTCATTCGCCTGTGAGCACGCTTTGTGGGAGGAGTGGTCCAGCCCCCTTGGCGGCTTTTTATTGTCAGGAAAATGGCTGAGCGACTGCTGCCTTGCTGCATCAAAATTTTTTCAGAAACTGTGAGAGACAGCCAGGTGGAAACCATTCGGAAAATTCAGATGGCTTTCGGTGAAGATTTTATGGGCATCACACAGATTAAGGAGGATTACAACCGGATTAAAGACGGCCCACAGCAGCTGAGGGCGCGTCGCGCGGCCATCGACAGGCTGAAACGACCAGATCATTTCCAAAGTGAAGGCTGTGTTGATCCGGGCCGTCGTCTGACTACCAGAGAAATGGAAAGAGAGGTGGACATAGCACTTTTTCGGCACATTACACTGTTACAGGAGATTTTGTAATGAAAGACGTGCAGCGGAATTCGCGCATCAGGACGGAGCCACGTAATGGCGCAGAACAAAAAGCACCTCCGTGTTGAAAGTCTCACGGGACATGCCCAGCTCTTCCACCATTCGGAAGATTTAGACGGCTTTGTGTGGCTTTTCAGTCAAGTGAGTATCAGAGAAATTGTCGAAGATCTGGGCATGTCACATGTCCTGTGAGACCAACACGGAGGTGCTTTCATTCCACGCCATTAGCGGCTCCGTGGCGAATTCCTCCGCTCCTGTTTTCATGACAAAATTTCCTTTAACAGTGGAATGTGCTGGAAAAGTGCTGATTTCCACCTTTTCTGCCATTTCTCTGGTAGTCAGACGATGTCCCGGATCAACCAGCATTCAGTTTGGAAAATGATCTGGTCGTTCAGCCTGTCGATCGCCGCTTGGAGCGCGGCGCGCCCATCCGCCATTGTGCGCCGTCTTTAAACCGGCTGTAACACTCCTTAATCTGTGTGATGCCCAATAAAATCGTCCCTGAAAGCCATCTGAATTTTCCGAATGGTGTCCACCTGGCTGTCTCTCCGCAGTTTCTGGAAAATTTGATGCAGCGCTTCTCCAGCCGTTCAGACCTTTTCCTCATAATGAAAATCCAATGAGGGGGGGGACCAGTGCTTCACTCAAAGGCTGCTCACAGGCGAATGACGCAACCGACAGGCGTGAAAAACCTCACGCATGAGCACGAAGGTTCAAGCTTGGCTGATGCAATCACACGTGATTCAAATCCATATGGTTTTTGCAAAAAATAAAAAAGGTCAGATACTTTTCTAACAGAACTCGTAGTCCGCAACCTGAGAAGCAGAGCCCGGGCCGGTATGTAGGGTTTCATTAGGTTAGCTAAGTAGGGAGGTGCTAGTCCGTGAATAATTTTAAAGGTTAGCAACTGAAACTTAAAATCTGATCTCACGGGGACAGGGAGCCAGTGAAGAGACGGCAAAATGGGTGTAATGTGGTCAAACTTTCTGCTTCCTGTCAAAAGTCTGACAGCAGCATTTTGAACCAATTTGAACCATTTTGAACCCCTAATGCTGGACTACGGTAAATCAGAAAATAGAACATTGCAATAGTCCAATCTAGAAGAAACAAAAGCATGAATCACGGTCTCAGAATCAGCCATGGACAGGATGGGAAAAATCTTCGCTATATTTTGCAGGTGGAAGAATACAGTCCTCGTAATATCTCTAATGTGGAGGTCAAAGGACAACGTAGCATCAAAAATTACCCCAAGGTTCCTCAATTTGTCAGTGTGATGTCTGACACATGAGTCTAGGCTAAATGATGTCAATGTCTCACTGGACCAAGAACTATCATTTCAGTCTTATCAGAGTTTAAAAATAGGAAATTGCTAGACATACAGCTTTTCAATGATGCACAGCAATCTTCTAAGGATTTTATATGGGTAACATTACCAGCAGTTATCGGCATGTATAAATGAGTATCACCAGCACATCAATGAAAGGTAATCCCAACACGCTGCAATATGTGCCCATATATTCATTGCAAGCAGAAGATTATTCACCACTTTAGTGAGAGCCGTCTGTGTGGAATGATATTTTCTAAAAGCAGACTGCAGTTGCTCAAAAAGATTATTCTCAGTAAGGTGGTCCACAAGCTGCTGTGAAACCACCTTTCCCAGAATTTTAGAGTAAAATGATGAGATTTGATATCGGCCTAAAGTTTTTAGGTTTCTTAAGTAATGGTTTAATCACTGCAGATTTGAAACATTTAGGAACAGATCCAGAGGTTAATGAGAGATTAATCATTTCCAGCACAGTCGGCCCAAGAGTGCACCACCGGTCCTTAAACAGTTTTGTTGGTATAGGATCAAATAAGCAGGCTGTGCTTTTTGTAGCTGTAGTTTCGTCAGCACATGGACACAGATACCTAAATTTCATTTACGTTGCTCAGAAATTTGCTCAATCTGCCAGTGTGACAGCTGGTCAAGGCACAAGGAAGGGGTCGTAGCAAATGACAGCAGATGGGGGGAGCAACAGGTTGACAATAATTTAGAGGATGTCGTCTGGTGGCACAGTGACGTCACCTCCAAGAACAAGACGCCCATGTGATGCAAATGTGACGGCCCTGAACTCAGCTTCTGGAAAGTTATTGTAAGTACTAGATTTTTCAGTAGTTTTGCTGTGTGACCTTGAAAATTACACCAAGGTTACTCATCATCTAACTCAACAAAGATCCTCAAAAGGTGCATACATAGTGCATATTTGGTGTACAGACACTCAACATGTGGAAAGTTACTGCAAGTACTCAGATGGCACGGACACATGCATGGACAAACTGTACTTATCTGTCTCCTGCCAGGGAGACTGGGGACAATAACATATGCCACAGGCCATAAAGTTGTGGGTCACACGCTTAATATACCCCTAAATCCACCAGTTTGACACACCTCATTTAGTACAATCAATTTAGACCATCCATATGCAATTAAAGTGATAAACGTATAGCGGTATTCACTTAACTCTGCAGCGTTATTTATGTTTCTGGATCCTCTGCCTTTCAGATCAGCTGCCTGGGAAGAGCTTATGGAGTCATGAGATTGCAGGGCAGAGGTGTTTTGGTGATGCAGATATCTTTGCAAGAAAAAAGTAAATTTCTGGTGTTTTCTGCCTTCATAAGTAGTTGTGAGACTTTGATATTAACCAGTGACCTACAGCAACAACTGGAAGTCTTTGGTACCAGGTTTCTTGGAAGGATCTTCGTGTGGAATGACTTTGTGTCAAACAAACGGTTACTTAGTGAGACTTATGAGGAGTATCACTTGCCTTGCGAGGGAATGACAGCTACAACATGTTGGCCATGTTTCTCTGTGTGTGATCCATCACATATAGTGCAGCAAATAACTGACACAATGCTTCACATGGTGATACAAACACCAAATCCAGCACAACATCTCCTTTGCTCTTTTGAAAAAGCGGACAGGCCACTGTGAATTTTCAATAGGTGGAACCAAGTAGGGGTCAATTGAAGAATTAACAGAGAGTTAAAATATAAAAATGCTCCAATCATATTGAAAACTAGTACCACATTATTTGTCTGATCATAAAGATTCCAAAAAGGTATAGTTTGGACTATCTATCACTGATGTTACGGGGTAAAAACCTAATCAATCAATCATCATCAATTTTATTTATATAGCGCCAAATCACAACAAACAGTAATGCCCCAAGGCGCTTTTATTGTAAGGCAAAAGCCATACAATAATTACAGAAAAACCCCAACGGTCAAAACGACCCCCTGTGAGCAAGCACTTGGCGACAGTGGGAAGGAAAAACTCCCTTTTAACAGGAAGAAACCTCCAGCAGAACCAGGCTCAGGGAGGGGAGTCTTCTGCTGGGACTGGTTGGGGCTGAGGAGAGAGAATCAAGAAAAAGACATGCTGTGGAAGAGAGCAGAAATCAATCACTAATGATTAAATGCAGAGTGGTGCATACAGAGCAAAAAGAGAAAAAACACTCAGTGTAAGAATGGTAACAAAGGTCAATTTCAGTTTGTACAGGGGTCAAAAGTTAAAGTTGCTCCAATTTTAGTAAAAACTGGTGCAAACTGTTGACTGAGCTACTTGGATTAATAAATGGAATAGTTTTGACTGTGTTGAATGCTTGGTCTCTAAAGTAAAAGGTCAAATAATGTTGACGTCCATTGGATTCTATGACATGTGACATATGTTACCCCGTAACGTGATAACTAAGCACGATACATGGTGCAAACTATTCCTTTTTGAAACCCTATTAACTCAACAAATAATTTGCATCACCTTTGAACAAATTGGAGCAACTCTAACTTTTGACCCCTGTACTTTGTCACCATTCTTGTTGTTTTTACCCCATAACTCTATTGAATTCAGTCATAGATAGTCTAAACTATACCTTTTTGGAATCTTTACAATCAGACAAATAATGTGGTATAATTTTCAATATGACTACAGCATTTTTATATTTTGACCCCTACGTGGCCGCCGACTGAAATTTCAAGTAGCCCGTCGGTTTTTTCAAAACAGTAATATCTAAGGTGTACTTTTGCCAAATTTGGTACTTGTATCACCATTTGAAGGATTCCTCTGTAAATATTCTGTTAGCTGCTGCACTAATAGGTACCTGAGTGTTGAGGTCCCCTGCAGCTGAGGAAGGCCAAGGGGAAGGCCACACCTCACCCTGGTTACTTTGAAGAGATTGTCATCCAGGACTCAAGGCGTTTCCAAAGTGTGGTGGATGTTGCAATATGCAGCACCAACGCATGCTTTCAGACCTGACTTTGAGCTGCATGAGCTCGTGTTATCATGACCCAATGACAGAACAAGCTGTTCGGGATGCTTCAGTAATTTCATTGAATAATCTTCAATTTAATAACTTAACTGAAATACTCTTTCCAGCAGCTGCCAAATTCAACTGTCAACCCATTTGCACTCTGTGTTCAAACAATCGATACTCCATGGTCCAGACACGGGTAGGTTTATGGGCCACTCCGACACTCTTGTAAAACTAGAAAAGCTAAACAAAAGTGAGGAAGAGGCAGCATTTCCTCACAGTGAAATAACACTTTGGCTGAGAGGAAAAACCTCACCAGAGCAGATTACCTCTGGCAATCCTTCAATTCACTGCAGGCTCCGGTGGTGTGAAAAATGGTGCTCTTAAAAATTGTGATTTCAATTATACAGCAATTAATCATTCAGCACTAATAATTATTTTCAACTTCCTAACATTCCCCAGAACTGTGTGTCTGCTTCCAAATAGGAGTTGAATTCATCTCAAAAATGTTGAGCATTACCCAGAGATTAGAGAGAAATCTAAGTTTTACTAGTTTTGCTCCTTTGCAATAATACTGTTTAATAGACATGTGATGTTGGAACACATCGGTCCATCAACACCTGTCAAAAGGAACCATCTGTCTGCTGCAGTGGTGTGAAAAGGTCAATACCCCTACAAGTTCAACACTCACTGCATACAGATACACTTCATGATGGGAGAGTCTGGAAAGTCACTGACGGCCTGGATCTGAGTACAATCTGGATGCTTAAGGTGCACTGACATGAGCGTGCCTTTGCTTCATGACAGGTCACGACCTGTGGTCATGAATGTGTCATGCTGGAGAGTAACTCGTCTTTAACGGGTGCAGACAGGACGCCAGAGGGGCTCAGGTGTGGTGTTATTGTGCAAAGAATTTGATATGTTCAAAAAAAAAAAGAAAACTTTCACGCACAAATTGGCGTGATCTAATCTCCAACACGACGTGGCAGCTCGTCAAGTGGAGTAAACAAGAAGTGAAACAGCTTGAGTGGTGACGTCAGCGGATCGCATCAGAGTGCACCTCGTCTGAATGATTATAACAAGAAGTTAAATCGTTATAAACATACTTTAACAGCTGCAGACAAGAAGGAAAGAACACACAACTGTTTTATCAAGCCATGACAATGGTAACAAGACAAATAAGTACCTTTTAGACAGCTCAAAATGCTTTCTGCAGGTTCTTAGGCGCGTGTGAACAGCTCTGGCTGCAGCTGCCATCTGGATTCAGGAAGTGATTAGAGCTGTTTTCAACGGCCAATTTGCAGAAAAATGATTAATCCACCACAAAATAATTATTTTATATACGCAGCTCCAGCGCAGAGCACGTGGCAGCTGGGTGGGAAACAAAGAACGGCATCTAGCTGTGAACACAGTGAGTGGGATCGTCATGACACATTGCGTGAGTCTCAGGAATGCTCGTGTCAGTGCACTTAAGCCCTTTTCACACCGGGGCTGCTCCCGGTTTGCGCCGTGCGTCATATGACGGACACCGCGGGGAAGCAACTCAGTGCCGAGACGATGCAGCTTGGCGCCACAACAGCACGAGGGGACCGCAAAGGGGAAGCACGTCGGGCGCTGAAAATTAAACCCGTTTAATTTTTTTTGGCGTCCTGTGCTCGACGTAGAAAGAAGTGGTTCCAGCGCAAGTCGGGGCAAAGAGGCGTAATTCGGGGCAAAGAGGCGTTACCCGGCGTGACTCGAAGCCAATGTCTGATCCTGCTGTGTTCCACTGTTCCCGGCAGTATAAATCACACAGTGATTGTTTTTATACCGTGTACTTAATACAGTAAACAACTACACGCTGAAGAAAAAAAAATGCGACTGATTGCCAGAAACATCCAGTAAACAGTCCGGACATCTCTAGTCCACTCATAGACGTTCGTTCATGCGCGCACATGTGAACAATTAAAATAAAAAAAAAGTCTGGCTGCAGGCATTAGTTCCTTGTTCTCTGCTCAAACTCTCACATCACAGTTAAAAAAAGGACAAAAAAGGACATAAGTCCTGAGACAGGACATGTTAACATCAAGTAGAACTCCAGACATCTCCACATTTGCTTGACGGTCTGTTCTCACGTGTGCATCTCACAGTCAAAGGAAGAAAGAAAAGAAAAAAAAATTGTCTGCAGGCAGTTAGTTCCTTTCTCTGCTCAGACTCTCTCATCACAGTTAAAAAAGGACATAAGTCCAGGACATGTCAACATCAAGCAGAACTCCAGACATCTCCACATTTGCTTGGGATGGTCCGTGCGTGCGCGCATGTCACGGTCAAGGGAGGAAAGATAAACTATAACAGAACTCAGAGCGCAGCCCTGCAGCTCAGCACAACAAGTAGAAGAGAAGTCAGAGTGCACAGTCTGTCTGCAGCCAAACTGTGCACTCTGACTTCTCTGTGCAGAGAACCTGCAGACTGTGTTCTCACCTCCTCTCTGCTCCCTGCTGCGTGCACCTGACGCAGAAATTCCTGCATCGTCATGACGCCACAGGGAGCAACTGGGAGCAGCCCCGGTGCGAAAGGGGCTTTAGATTCCTCACTGAGTTTGTCGTGCTGCAATCAGGGCACCCACTGATTTAGTAAATCATCATACAAAAGACAGGGCCTGTAAACCTTTTCTTGCTGACAAAGGCACCAAAGCTACTCATTTCCACAACACATTTACACATGTCATGAGAGGTCAACTAGTGTTTGTAATAAATGTAGATTATTACAAAAGGGATGGATCCTCGTATGTGTTTCCACTATGTGGTGACTCAGTTTCTATATGAACTCCAGGATTAAAAGATTTCATTGCTGTTTGTTCCATTACCCTGCAGTGCAACGTTCCCATGCACCACAGACTCCATAAACAAGTTTAAGGAATGCAATGTCCTACTCTGTTTCTTCTTTGTTAACCCAAAGAATCAGTACCTCATCAGTGTTGACATTACTGCTCCTCAGGCACCCCTGAACCTCAGCCCACATCAACGGGGAGTGAATAAAGGCTTTCAGAAGGGTGATGCAATTTCAGGTCATTGACCCGTCCATCAGGGCTGTTCATGAAAATTCAGTAAGGTATATCTTATATATTATATTCCAATTCTAAGGTGGAACTATACCATTATACAAAGGTATATCTAAATATCTCAAAAGGAAGAGTAAAATAGGAGAGTAGAAAAAAGTAGAGTAGAGCCACTCTGTGCCTGGTCTTGAGAACCAGGGATGGTAGGTTGAAAAGCTTTTTTATCCCATGGGAACTCTCCCTACCCACCCAAGCGGCTCAAGAAAGAGGTATATATAATAAGTAATAAGACATAAGCAGGATAAGACATCACAGGAGAAGTTTGTAGTAAAGGTAATTAGTATGTAGACTAGTAGTGAAATCAAATATAGTAGGTAGGGCTAAGCTGTAGAAGCAGAAGCTGTGAGTGTGTGAGTGTACTGGTATCTATCTAAAGTAACTCTGTTAGCATATTATAGGAAAATAAAAAAGTATAATCATTATGCTATCAAATGGAACCTAAGAACTTAGGTACTGATATTTGATGTCTTTAGAGAAACACATAAACTGATGAATCATTAAAAATCTACACCATGCAAAATAGAATTGTAAATGGTAAAAATAAGCTAGTTGTGATAGAAGAGCTAAATTAGCTGTGAATGAGCCAACCGTACCCAGCAAGCTAACACGATAAACAAAAGGGTAATTAGTGTATAAAGTATAATAGCATAGTTAAACCTACAGTAACAGTATTAACAAATACATATAAAACAAATGTGGGCAAAAGTATGAATTATTGTGGGTCATATTATATTGTGAAAAAATAAAAGTAGTTGTTTTTGTTCTACTTGGGGTTTTATAGGTGCAGACCAAATTTCAACTCAATCAGATAAGATTTAGAGGTCCCCAAGAGAGACACATTCTCCTCTCCCTCCGCTGGCAAGGCAACGTCACCCTAACGGGAGAAGACTGTGATGCCATTATTTTTCTTGTACAGGTACATGTGGTGGCTTCTAATAGCAAGAAGTGGTGGTTGATTGGTCACTCAGAGGAGAACATTACTGGAATTACTGAATTACTACATTGCTTGTTTGGGGAAAATTGTTGCTTTGTGGTGGGACCCCTAAACAATGTCCCATTACAATAAAATTTGGCACAGATCCTTTATTTTATTAGTGGAACAAGAAAAAACATGTGGCCCAAAGATTTCTAACATCTGACATTTGAACAGGTCTAGTGTCCATGAAAAGATTTATCTCTCAGCTGCAAAATCTGAGATACAAGTGGAGGATGCTGGAATTAGATGAAGATGAAGGTTGGCATTGATTCTGATTTGGTGGATGTAAATTGCTCCGTGAAAGGCTCATCTCACCTATCTGTGACTCAGCACAATCGTGCTCCTGACTGACTGAACCTAATCTTTGACAAAATATAAAATATCTATACATTTGAGGCATAAAACTATTTACCTTAATTAAAATATGTCAAACTCTATTGTCTCCAATTCCACACGTCATGCCATCAAACAAACCTAGCTGCCTCAAAACAGGAGGGAAGATTCCAGAAGAATATTTTTAAAAAACTGACTGAATTTACACTCTCAAATAAATAAATGGCATTAGCAGGGGTGAATTGAGGCATGTACAGCTGGATATAAGGTCCATCTTTAGAAGTCAGCTGGAGTAATATTTTGTTTCTCCACAACCCAGATTCCTCCTGAGAAGCAATCTTAAAAAAGAAAAAAAAAAAATTAAACTGGAGCATCGCACTTGTCGAGTTCAAACCTCCACTAGCACTATTTTCCAATTCCACAAATTTTTAACTGAAAACATTTTCAAGGTCAAAGGCCTGTAAGAAGTGACTTTTCATAAGCTAAAATATAATACAAAATAAAATCTGCTAAATCTGCAAAATGGATGACATGTGGATCAGAATTATCTATTCACTGAAAGTGCGAGTTTGCAGTTTTGATTGAGGCACTTTTGATTGAGATATAATGCAAAATGTACACCAAATGGGCTTTTCAATATTAATTCAAATGTCCACAAAATCAACAATCCACATCAAAACTTTCTCAGGTGATACCGAGTGCCAGTCTGCACCTCACCCTCAAATGTGAGACTGATTGGGGCACGTTTGATTATGTAAAACATACATTAATTTTAGTTTTCAATGTTAAATTTAAATGCCAATAAAATCTTTAATCTGGATCAGATCCAGATCAAACTTAGTCAATAAAGGACACCATCATACACAATGCTCTGAAATATAAAAGAAAACTTAATTTTCTTGACAGACTTAGGAATTTTTGAAATATGTTCAGTGTTAAAGGATATGGATTTTTGTAATTTTCCAAGATTTTTCCTGACTTTGCCCTTGACCTATGCTCTTGAAAATTGAATCAGTTGCTGTCTATTAGGATATGAATCTTCAGTAAAAATTACGGAACAACATATGAAAAATAGTGGGCTCCAGGATGTTCACAATCAATCAAACAAAGAAAAAACAAAAAAACAAAAAAAAAAAAAAAACCCCAGACACACAAACAGAAAGACGCGAATACATAACTTCCTCCAACTTCAATGGAGCAGGTAAAAATGTAGAACCACAAGCAAATTTACAACCCATGAAATAAAAATATAAGCTTGGAACCAAACAAACTCTAGATGACAAAGTAACGAGGTCCAACTTTACACCCAAGAATTGATGAACTTTTGTTCTTGAGGTGTAATATGGTGTGTAATAGGTGTGAGGTGGGCGTGTGGCTGACTCTACTGGCGTGTTGTCAGACTGCACTCTACTGGTGGTTGGCTCTCACTGTGGTATTGTATCACTTCCTGTTCCGGAGCACAGCGGTGTTTTGCTGTATCTGTTAGCTGTTTAATCTGCGTAGATTGATCGAGATAACTAGATAACGATTTATTTCACAGTGTAATCTTCACGTGCCTTAACTAAAGCACTCTCTCTGCTGAATCACCTCTAAATTATTTTCACATTCTTCACTTTGTGTGTTTTTAGGAATCCGCTAGCTTAGAACAGCTATTAGCTCTTAGCCGGTTTAGCATGGTGGCTTCTCCTGTCTCTCCCGCACTTTTCTGCACTGTGTGTGAAATGTTTAGTTATTCCTCGGCCTCCTTTAGCAGTAATGGTACGTGTAATAAGTGTAGCTTGTTCGTAGCTTTGGAGGCCAGGCTGGGCGAATTGGAGACTCGGCTCCGCACCTTGGAAAATCCTACAGGTAGCCAGGCCCCTGTAGTTGGTGCGAACCAAGGTAGCTTAGTTGCCATTAGCTGTCCCCAGCAGATCCCGAGCAGCCGGGAAAGCAGGCCGGCTGGGTGACTGTGAGGAAGAAGCGTAGTCATAAACAGAAGCCCCGTGTATACCACCAACCCGTTCACATCTCTAACCGTTTTTCCCCACTCGGCGACACACCCGCCAAGGAACAAACCCTGGTTATTGGGGACTCTGTTTTGAGAAATGTGTAGTTAGCGACACCAGCAACCATAGTCAATTGTCTTCCGGGGGCCAGAGCAGGCGACACTGAAGGAAATTTGAAACTGCTGGGTAAGGCTAAGCGTAAATTTGGTAACACTGTAATTCACATCAGCAGTAATGACACCCGGTTACACCAATCGGAGGTCACTAAAACAAATATTGAATCGGTGTGTAATTTTGCAAAAACAATGTCGGACTCTGTAGTTTTCTCTGGGCCCCTCCCCAATCGGACCGGGAGTGACATGTTTAGCCGCATGTTCTCCTTGAATTGCTGGCTGTCTGAGTGGTGTCCAAAAAATGAGGTGGGCTTCATAGACAATTGGCAAAGCTTCTGGGGAAAACCTGGTCTTGTTAGGAGAGACGGCATCCATCCCACTTTGGATGGAGCAGCTCTCATCTCTAGAAATCTGGCCAATTTTATTAAACCCTCCAAACCGTGACTATCCAGGGTTGGGACCAGGAAGCAGAGTTGTAGTCTTACACACCTCTCTGCAGCTTCTCTCCCCCCTGCCATCCCCCCAATACCCCATCCGCGTAGAGACAGTGCCTGCTCCCAGACCTCCAATAACCAGCAAAAATCTATTTAAGCATAAAAATTCAAAAAGAAAAAATAATATAGCACCTTCAACTCCACCACAGACAAAAACAGTTAAATGTGGTCTATTAAATATTAGGTCTCTCTCTTCTAAGTGATGATATAATATAATATGATATGATATAATATAAATGCTATAATAATTGATCAACATATTGATTTATTCTGCCTTACAGAAACCTGGTTACAGCAGGATGAATATGTTAGTTTAAATGAGTCAACACCCCCGAGTCACACTAACTGCCAGAATGCTCGTAGCACGGGCCGAGGAGGAGGAGTAGCAGCAATCTTCCACTACAGCTTATTAATTAATCAAAAACCCAGACAGAGCTTTAATTCATTTGAAAGTTTAACTCTTAGTCTTGTCCATCCAAATTGGAAGTCCCAAAAACCAGTTTTATTTGTTATTATCTATGGTCCACCTGGTCGTTACTGTGAGTTTCTTTGTGATTTTTCTGACCTTTTGTCTGACTTAGTGCTTAGCTCAGATAAGATAATTATAGTGGGTGATTTTAACATCCACATAGATACTGAGAATGACAGCCTCAACACTGCATTTAATCTATCATTAGACTCAGTTGGCTTCGCTCAAAATGTAAATGAGCCCACCCACCACCTTAGCCACACTTTAGATCTTGTTCTGACATATGGCATAGAAATTGAAGACTTAACAGTATTCCCTGAAAACCCCTTTTTGTCTGATAATTTATTAATAACATTTACATTTACTTTAATGGACTACCCAGCAGTGGGGAATCAGTTTAATTACACTAGAAGTCTTTCTGAAAGTGCTGTAACTAGGCTTAAGGATATGATTCCTTCTTTATGTTCTTCAGTGCCATATACCAACACAGTGCAGAGTAGCTACCTAAACTCTGTGAGTGAGATAGATTATCTCATCAATAGCTTTACATCCTCAATGAGCACAACTATGGATGCTGTAGCTCCTCTGAAAAAGAGAGCCTTAAATCAGAAGTGCCTGACTCTGTGGTATAACCCACAAACTCGTAGCTTAAAGCAGATAACCCATAAGCTGGAGAGGAAATGGCGTGTCACTAATTTACAAGATCGTCATTTAGCCTGGAAAAAGAGTCTGTTGCTCTATAAAAAAGCCCTCCGTGAAGCTAGGACATCTTACTATTCATCACTAATTGAAGAAAATAAGAACAACCCCAGGTTTCTTTTCAGCACTGTAGCCAGGCTGACAAAGAGTCAGAGCTCTATTGAGCCAAGTATTCCTTTAACTTTAACTAGTAATGACTTCATGACTTTCTTTGCAAATAAATTTTAACTATTAGAGAAAAAATTATTCATAACCATCCCAAAGACATATCTTTATGTTTGACTGCTTTCAGTATTGCTGGTATTTGGTTAGACTCTTTCTCTCCGATTGTTCTGTCTGAGTTACTTTCATTAGTCACTTCCTCCAAACCATCAACATGTCTATTAGACCCCATTTCTACCAGGCTGCTCAAGGAAGCCCTACCATTAATTAATGCTTCGATCTTAAATATGATCAATCTATCTTTATTGGCTATGTACCACAGGCTTTTAAGGTGGCAGTAATTAAACCATTACTTAAAAAGCCATCACTTGACCCAGCTATCTTAGCTAATTATAGGCCAATCTCCAACCTTCCTTTTCTCTCAAAAATTCTTGAAAGGGTAGTTGTAAAACAGCTAACTGATCATCTGCAGAGGAATGGTCTATTTGAAGAGTTTCAGTCAGGTTTCAGAATTCATCATAGTACAGAAACAGTATTAGTGAAGGTTACAAATGATCTTCTTACGGCCTCAGACAGTGGACAGTGGAGAGATTAGAGCATGCCATAGGTATTAAAGGCACTGCGCTGCAGTGGTTTGAATCATATTTATCTAATAGATTACAATTTGTTCATGTAAATGGGGCGTCTTCTTCACGGACTAAGGTTAATTATGGAGTTCCACAAGGTTCTGTGCTAGGACCGATTTTATTCACTTTATACATGCTTCCCTTAGGCAGTATTATTAGACAGCATTGCATAAATTTTCATTGTTACGCAGATGATACCCAGCTTTATCTATCCATGAAGCCAGAGGACACACACCAATTAGTTAAACTGCAGGAATGTCTTTCAGACATAAAGACATGGATGACCTCTAATTTCCTGCTTTTAAATTCAGATAAAACTGAAGTTATTGTACTTGGCCCCACAAATCTTAGAAACATGGTGTCTAACCAGATCCTTACTCTGGATGGCATTACCCTGACCTCAAGTAATACTGTGAGAAATCTTGGAGTCATTTTTGATCAGGATATGTCCTTCAATGCACATATTAAGCAAATATGTAGGACTGCTTTTTTGCATTTGCGCAATATCTCTAAAATTAGAAAGGTCTTGTCTCAGAGTGATGCTGAAAAGCTAATTCATGCATTTATTTCTTCTAGGCTGGACTATTGTAATTCATTATTATCAGGTTGTCCTAAAAGTTCCCTGAAAAGCCTTCAGTTAATTCAGTTCTTACTTATAAGGTTTTGAATAATCAGGTCCCATCTTATCTTAGGGACCTCATAGTACCATATCACCCCAATAGAGCGCTTCACTCTCAGACTGCAGGCTTACTTGTAGTTCCTAGGGTTTTTAAGAGTAGAATGGGAGGCAGAGCCTTCAGCTTTCAGGCTCCTCTCCTGTGGAACCAGCTCCCAATTCGGATTAGGGAGACAGACACCCTCTCTACTTTTAAGATTAAGCTTAAAACTTTCCTTTTTGAAAAAGCTTATAGTTAGGGTTGGATAAGGTGACCCTGAACCATCCCTTAGTTATGCTGCTATACACTTAGACTGCTGGGGGTTCCCATGATGCACCCAGTGTTTCTTTTTATTCACCTCTTTTTGCTCTGTATGCACCACTCTGCTTTTAATCATTGGTGATTGATCTCTGCTCTCTTCCACAGCATGTCTTTTTCCTGGTTCTCTCCCTCAGCCCCAACCAGTCCCAGCAGAAGAATGTCCCTCCCTGAGCCTGGTTCTGCTGGAGGTTTCTTCCTGTTAAAAGGGAGTTTTCCTTCCCACTGTCACCAAGTGCTTGCTCATAGGGGGTCGTTTTGATCGTTGGGGTTTTTCTGTAATTATTGTATGGCTTTTGCCTTACAATATAAAGCGCCTTGGGGCGACTGTTTGTTGTGATTTTGTGCTACATAAATAAAATTGATTTGATTTGATAATAGAACCTCAGCATCACAACAAAAGAATTTATAAAGGAATAGAAGTGATCGCACAGAAATGTGATATAGTCTGCCCTTAAAAAGGTTTTTTTATTTAAGAAACTGAAATCAATTTTCTTTGCCACCACTACAATTTTTTTCTGTGTTCTTTGTGGTCATCATCATGACCTAAAGGTCATTAACCCAAAATGCGGCGAATGACGTCACCGACAGGCATGGAAAAACTCACGCATGCGCACGAGGGTTCAAGCATGTCTGATGTAAAAACATATGAATGAAATCCATATAGTTTTTGAAAAAAATAAAAAGGACCTATACTTTATTGACAGCCCTCGTATTATATTCCAATTCTAAGGTGGAACTATGCCAGTATACAAAGGTATATATAAATATCTAAAAAGGAAGAGTAAAATAGGAGAGTAGAAAAGAGTAGAGTAGAGCCACTTAGGTGCCTGGTCTTGAGAACCAGGACTTGCACGCACATCGTCGTGATGATCCCAACCGCTGTGTTCCCAGCTGGACGCCGTACTTTGTTCCACTGGATGCCACGCATTGTGCGCTGGGTGCTGTGTATATAAAATAATTATTTCGTAGCGGATTAATCATTTTCTGTGAGAGTTGCCCGTTGAAAACACCTCTAATTGCTTCCAGAATCACAGCAGACTGCTCTAGCTGCAGCATTTCTGCCTCTCACTTAATGTGGTGGAGTACTCATCTGGAAGCACCTACAAAGGTAATTATTTGTCATGTTTATATTGTAATGGCTTGGTAAAACAGTTGCATGTTCATTCCTTCTTGTGTGCCGCTGTAAAAGTACACATGTTTAAAACTAGTTTTTAAAAACGGAGTGGCTATACGCCCAACCGTTGGTTCAATAAAGTAAATACAAGAGCATATACGCCCAACCACAACCCACCAATGAGCATGCTTGTAAGTTCACTTACAGTTTCAATGCAGGGGGGTGTGCGCGAATATTTTCTCGCCGGCTGCAGGAGGGTTCACAGCCCGTGGAGGGGCTGTGATCTAAAGCGGTTCTGTTTGGCTCATCACATCCAGGAAACCGTGTCAAACTAACACCATCTTACAGCCAACAAGCAGCATTTTGTTCAAATACTGTTTCGTCGTTGTTAACAGGCTTCCTTTCAAAATGCTTATGAAGTTTGCCTATTTCATCCATTGCGGTGTTTTCACAGTAATTAAAGATGGCGCCGTTAAATGTGTCAAACATACGCCGCTTTTCACACTGCAATAGAGCCTTAAAAAAAAGTGGTGTAAAAACGTAGTTTAGATGCACAAAAGATGTCAAATACACGATCACGGTTGGGCGAATAAGGTAAGACATAAATATTTATCTGCCCAACGGTCGGGCGAATAGCCTTTGCCGTTTAAAAAAAGCAGTGTCTCAACCATTCTGTGCAGTAAAAGGAGGACAGAATTTGATGAGGCTGGCTGACTGAGGACACCCCCCCACCCCCATCCATCAGCCTTGACCTTTCTGGACATCCATCAACACAAGTTACATAATAATAATAATAATAATAATAATAAAATCATACAAGGAATATGAAGCCACAGACAGAAGTGCAGAAGATGAAGTGGGAACATTCCTGTGTAACTCTGAGGGTTTGGGGAGGAAGGATGACATGACTTATTCCCCAAAGAACACAGGAGACAAGTTGTAAAGTCAGACAGCTGGCAGAGGCCAAGACAACAGCACGTTAAGTGACTAAAGACTGACTCGCTGTGTTCCCACAGTGTGTCTTCACTGACAGGGTTTGACACGTGCTGTTTGGTAATGTCAAAGCTGTCAACGAACATTTACAAAGAAGAAGAAGAAGTGGGTGTCTGAAATGCCGTAAATAACAGACATCAACTCAGAACTAAAAGAACAAACTGTTATAGTGACAAATATAATGCAAAAATCAGTATCCTGAAAGATTTATCATTTGGAGAAAAACTTGTTGATAGTGGGTCTGAACCTCAAAGTGGGTCTGACCCTCAAAGTGCCCTTTTTTAGGCCTTTCAGAAAGTAAATTGTTAATTTGGATAATTTTTTTTTAATCCAGATGTCATCCTGAGCCAAAAATCATTTTCAAACCAGCATTTCATCCTGTTCAACTGTACTCTTTATTGTGCCCACCGTCAGTACCTCATGCTGTGTGTACACAGTGAGCACATTTATGATGAGGAAAGAAATTTCTGCAAACAATTATAAAACTATTACAATGACAGCCTGCGAGTTTCCACAGGAAACTTGTTGATTTTCTACGTAATGACCCACGAATACAGTTTCATCCATCTCCATAAAGTGTTCGGCTAACTGTACCTCTGAACAACATGCCAACCAGTAACGATGCCGACAGTGTGTGGCTCCACCAAAGGACCCACAGCATCTTTAATCGACAGTCACTCATGTTTTCTTTTTAATATACATCTGTCGAAACATGATTTAAAAATGCTAAACATGTTTTACAACATGCCAGCTCACTGTGCTACAGACCGCGTTGACCTCCATCCAGTAAGTCACTGAATGCAACTTACTAAATGTGTAAAAGTGAAATGCCTCTTAATCTCAGACTTTCCCCTGAGATAACATAACATGCATGCGAGATATGTTAATGTGAGATACCGCAATGCGAGATATGTTAATGTGAGATACCGCAATGCGAGATATGTTAATGTGAGATATGTCAATGTGAGATAACGCAAGTGAGATACCGTAATGCGAGCTATGTTAATGTGAGATACCGCAATGCGAGATATGTTAATGTGAGATAATGTAATGCAAGATATGTTAATGTGAGATAACGTAATGTGAGATATGTTAATGTGAGATAATGTATTGTGACATAATGTAATGTGAGATATGTTAATATGAGATAACTTAATATGAGATAACGTAATGTGAGAAGAAATGTAATATGAAGAAGCAATCAAAGAATTTTGCCCACTAAAACTTACACCTCATCCAACCACAACACAGACGGCACGGTCCTAAAAGATGACTGTTGTACTGACCCACTGTGTTGACTCCTCTGAGGAGTTATAC
This sequence comes from Thalassophryne amazonica, assembly GCF_902500255.1. NCBI lineage: Eukaryota > Metazoa > Chordata > Actinopteri > Batrachoidiformes > Batrachoididae > Thalassophryne > Thalassophryne amazonica. The sequence continues at coordinate 112,241,716 of NC_047112.1, forward strand.
AAGGCTGATCCCCCTGTAAGGATGTTGGACTTCTTCAGTGCCAAGGTTCTTGTGGTTGATGTTCCTGTCAGCTTTGAACCACAGAAGCTGAGTGAGATTGCAAAAGTGGTATAATAGCTGAAGGCAGGCAAAGCTGCAAGGATTTGTGGTATCTGTGTTGAACTTCATCTGGGTGGAGATTCATGCAAGTTTGCTTTCCTCTGAGGCACGTGTGTAATCTAAACTGACTGTAAGAAAGTCCTTGTTTTCCCTTTCTGGACAGGAAAGGGTGATCGCAGAGGATGTAATGTACCAAGCTCTGTCAAACACTGCCAGGAAATACTCCAACACATGGCTGGCTGTTCTATGGCCGATATTTTGCATGTAACTGATTTGGGGCATTGGGTCCAACAGCAGCAATTTTCAAGTGGTTTACAAGGCATTTTTTGAAAACAATTGGTAGTGCTCCACTCCTGCTATTTTGTCTGCCTGCACTTAACATATCAGTGGTCTTACACAGATAGTTTCTCCAGTATTTCCCAACAAAGCTGCACGGAGTGAAAAATGCATGGCAATATGTCACCTTCTTGACGGACATGAGGCAGTCTACCTGCCTCCCCAAGCTCAACATCATCAGTACATATGATTTTGGAAAAGGCACAGTAGAAGCCAAGAGTTTGAATCCTGAACAGGGTCTAAGCAGTTCAGACTGGGTTTAGCAACAGGATTTTGTCTGAATCTGATTTAACCCAGGCTGTTTTCTATTTGAGCGGGATCTATTTGAGTGTGGCTAGATCATGACGTCAGACTTCCTTACTATGTCCGTGCACGCACAGCATCCTGTCCACTATGGTAGTGCTGAGTGTGGCTGCAATGGGGAGGACAGCAAACAACCTTCTTTCTCTGCTGCATCTTCTCGACAAGAGAATCTGCCTGGTGCACTCTAACCATCCAGATCCATGCACACACACCCGCGCTCTAACGTCCAGTCCAGATCATTTTTTGAATGACTTGTTATTGGCAGTGGTGGGCACAGTTCCGCTAATCCACTAACTGCTAATTATCAAAGCTAATGTTTTCATTAGTGTTGCTTCGACCTGTGCATCTAAAACAGGTGATCTCAATAATTAGCTCATCCACCAACTGAAGAGCTGACTTAATTATAATCAGCTGGTTTATTAGGATGATGGAACAAATATGTGGCTGGACTTTTACTTTCTGAAGCCGGAGTTTTACACCTCTGACAATATCACCCAAGTCATCAAGAGGAATATAGTTTTTACTTATGGTTAAAATTTTAACCAAACTAATTTTGGACAAGTTATTTAAATTAACGTCACATCTGAAGTTTTATAAAGTGAAAATATCAGATATATGTTTTAGTTTTAAAGTAATGCACTAATTTTGAAAGTTTTAGTGTGGACATACTGTGCCCAGTGCAGTATGGATAATCTCAGCACATTTCTGCATGGACAACAGCACTAATATCTTTGTATATTGTGCCTAAAACTCTCGTGTATATATTCTCTGGGTTTAAAGACATTGTTATTGTGTTTGTTTTACGTAAAAATGCCAGAAGAAGCTCAGGTTGCTTCTCCACTCTTTTCAATTGGAATCATCGTGAGCTGCAACGCTTCATGTTCTTTAACGTCTTGCTTTTGTCAAACACTGACTATCCTCTTTGTTCCAGAGTTATATATATATATATATATATATATATATATATATATATATACGAGGTCTGTCAATAAAGTATAGGTCCTTTTATATTTTTTTCAAAAACTATATGGATTTCATTCATATGTTTTTACGTCAGACATGCTTGAACCCTCGTGCGCATGCGTGAGTTTTTCCACGCCTGTCGGTGATGTCATTCGCCTGTGAGCACTCCTTGTGGGAGGAGTCGTCCAGCCCCTCGTCGGAATTCCTTTGTCTGAGAAGTTGCTGAGAGACTGGCGCTTTGTTTGATCAAAATTTTTTCTAAACCTGTGAGAAACATCGAAGTGGACACGGTTCGAAAAATTAAGCTGGTTTTCAGTGAAATTTTTAACGGCTGATGAGAGATTTTGAGGTGATTCTGTCGCTTTAAGGACTTTTCACGGTGCGAGACGTCGCTCAGCGTTCTCAGCCGCCGTCGTCAGCCTGTTCAAGCTGAAAACCTCCACATTTCAGGCTCTATTGATCCAGGACGTCGTGAGAGAACAGAGAAGTTTCAGAAGAAGTCGGTTTCAGTATTTTATCCGGATATTCCACTGTTAAAGGAGATTTTTTTAATGAAAGACGTGCGGACGGGTCCGCGCGTCGGGACGCAGCCGACACGGTGCGGCGGCACAGGAAAAACACCTCCGTGTTGATAACCATTTGTAAAATCCAGGTGGCTTTTGATGGCTTTCAGTGGAGTGAGTATATGAGAAATTGTTTAACAGCTGGACATGTTCCAACTTGTCCTTAAGGCTTCCAATGGAGGTGTTTTTCCTGTGGCGGAGCTGTGTGTGCTTGTTCTGTTAGACCTCAGTGCTGCTTTTGATACTGTTGACCATAAAATTTTATTACAGAGATTAGAGCATGCCATAGGTATTAAAGGCACTGTGCTGCGGTGGTTTGAATCATATTTGTCTAAACATGGTGTCTAACCAGATCCTTACTCTGGATGGCATTACCCTGACCTCTAGTAATACTGTGAGAAATCTTGGAGTCATTTTTGATCAGGATATGTCATTCAAAGCGCATATTAAACAAATATGTAGGACTGCTTTTTTGCATTTACGCAATATCTCTAAAATCAGAAAGGTCTTGTCTCAGAGTGATGCTGAAAAACTAATTCATGCATTTATTTCCTCTAGGCTGGACTATTGTAATTCATTATTATCAGGTTGTCCTAAAAGTTCCCTAAAAAGCCTTCAGTTAATTCAAAATGCTGCAGCTAGAGTACTGACGGGGACTAGAAGGAGAGAGCATATCTCACCCATATTGGCCTCTCTTCATTGGCTTCCTGTTAATTCTAGAATAGAATTTAAAATTCTTCTTCTTACTTATAAGGTTTTGAATAATCAGGTCCCATCTTATCTTAGGGACCTCGTAGTACCATATCACCCCAATAGAGCGCTTCGCTCTCAGACTGCAGGCTTACTTGTAGTTCCTAGGGTTTGTAAGAGTAGAATGGGAGGCAGAGCCTTCAGCTTTCAGGCTCCTCTCCTGTGGAACCAGCTCCCAATTCAGATCAGGGAGACAGACACCCTCTCTACTTTTAAGATTAGGCTTAAAACTTTCCTTTTTGCTAAAGCTTATAGTTAGGGCTGGATCAGGTGACCCTGAACCATCCCTTAGTTATGCTGCTATAGACGTAGACTGCTGGGGGGTTTCCATGATGCACTGTTTCTTTCTCTTTTTGCTCTGTATGCACCACTCTGCATTTAATCATTAGTGATCGATCTCTGCTCCCCTCCACAGCATGTCTTTTTCCTGGTTCTCTCCCTCAGCCCCAACCAGTCCCAGCAGAAGACTGCCCCTCCCTGAGCCTGGTTCTGCTGGAGGTTTCTTCCTGTTAAAAGGGAGTTTTTCCTTCCCACTGTAGCCAAGTGCTTGCTCACAGGGGGTCGTTTTGACCGTTGGGGTTTTACATAATTATTGTATGGCCTTGCCTTACAATATAAAGCGCCTTGGGGCAACTGTTTGTTGTGATTTGGCGCTATATAAAAAAATTGATTGATTGATTGATTAAAACCATGCATCTTATCAGCACTGTAGTGGGGCAGAAATTGTCTCCCAGCCCTCTGCTACGTCTTCTGGGACTGATACCTGTAGGCCTTAAAGCTCACAAAGACATCTTACAATTCCTCCTGATGCTGGCTAGAAAGTCCGTAATGTCCAAATGGGTCAGCGGTGATGCCCCTTCCATTCAAATGTGGAAAAATTTAATTTCTGAGATAGTGACTTTGGAACGTTTAAGATATCATCTTAATGGTAAAGCCAACCTGTTTAAAAAATGGAAGCATGCTTTGGACTGTCTGCAAATCAAAAGATTAGTGATTTGAAATTGCCAATATATTTGTACCTAATCTTATTTTTATTTATTTTGCGGTAATTACTGTAAACATCCTCAGAATACTGGCTACCAGCCAGTTGCTTGTATACATGTACTGTGCTGTTCTGTTTTGGTTTTTTTTGTTTGTTTGTTTTCATTGGTGTGTTTGTAATAAGGAAAAATGTTTAATAAAAATAATATTAAAAAAAAAAATCCACGCAGACACGGACAGATAATTTATTTGGAATATTTGTTTTGTGTGAATATTTGTTTCACTCGATGTTCGGTATTGAAGCCATATTACATTTAGAGAGAAAAAACAGCCCAGATTGACAATGTGTCCTGGGGTAAGTCATTAAGTGGACACAGGAGTGACCGTCAGGCAGCACCTTCAGGTTATGACATTTTTATGGCTAAAAATAGCTCTGAATCTGTTTGCATTTTCAGATGCTGTATGGCTCATTTCATTTATTTTTTTATCTGCTACATCAGGACATGCACAAGTTAAGAGTTGGAAGCAGAGGTGGGACAAAGTCACTGTCAAGTCACTCTCAAATCATGAATCGGCAAGTCACAAGTCTCACGTCAAGTCCCAAGTCAAGTTTCAAGTCATAATGACCTCCAATTGTTTGCAAGCTGACTTGAGACTTGTGACCTGCCGATTCATGACTTGAGAGTGACTTGACAGTGACTTTGTCCCACCTCTAGTTGGAAGTAATGATCATTATCTGGTATATAATGTTTTTAAATATAGTGTTGATTGGAGTGAGATAGGCAGCACGGTGACTTAGTGGTCAGCACTGTTGCCTCGCAGCGAGAAGGTTGTGGGTTCAATTCCCGTGGCCTTTCTGTGTGGAGTTTGCATGTTCTCCCCGTGTTTGTGTGGGTTTCCTCCGGGTGCTCCGGTTTCCTCCCACATCCAAAGACATGCGGGCTAGGTGGATTGGGATCTTTAAAACTGTCCGTAGGTGTGTGTGTGGGTGTGTCTGTGTTTGTCTATTTGTGGCCCTGCGACAGACTGGCGTCCTGTCCTGGGTGTACCCCGCCTCGCGCTCTATGACTGCTGGGATAGGCTCCAGCCCCCCGCGACCCTTAATTGGACTAAGCAGTAGAAGATGGATGGATGGATGGAGTGAGATATGCTCTTTAATCCTTAAAGACCGTTAATTAAATACAGCCTGTGTGTTTAACAGGGATGGGTATTGATAAGATTTTATCGATATCGATGCCATTATCGATTCCGCTTATCGATCAGATTCCTTATCGATTCCCTTATCGATACCTCTTGTGAATTTTCTGTGTACTAAAAGTAGGCTTTACAGGTTTTCTATGTTAACAACATTTTAAATTGGTCACTGGATCCTTGATCTCTGGACATAAATAAAAATAAATCAAATCTGGCGTTTTTGTCAAAAGCATTTCCTTTCAGATATTTTGGCATGAATGTCTCTCCGTACCTCTGAGATGAGCTCAGCCGGCTGCTGCACGTCAGCGCAGGACATTTCATTTTGGGAGGAAAAAAAATGTTTTGATCGATTGCAGTTTGTTTGTATTACATTTGGAAAGAGGTGTCAATTGATTTAAACGATAATTCACTTTGAAATGATTAATTCCGACTGAACTCTATCGTTCTAACTTGACTTGGCAGAGAGCCGCGTAGCGTTTGGTGCTGTATGAACAGAACAGAGGACAATTCTTGTTTCTTTCTCTCAACAAGACAGGAGTCCCAGTTAGTGACTTTAATCTGCACATAAGTGACTCACGACTGACATATTTAGGGATGAAAGTGGTAAAAAACAAAAAAACCTGTGACCCAAAATTACCCCCCAAGCACCACCCACATGAAAATGTTTGAAGCTCTCAAACGCAATCTGGAACTATTCCAGACAATAAACTGCAGTGAGTGCAGCATCCATTTAGGTGAGGAAAAAACCCAACTTTCCTTATTCAAATTCATTCCAGTAGTATTCTGCTCTTACTAGGATGCAGCAGTTTTAAATTAACACATTGAAAATATGGTTTGACTGAAACAAATTGTCATTAAACTTAAATAAAACAGGGATGAAGTGGAGGTGTAAGAGTCACTAGATGTTCACAGGAAACGGTTATTTATTTCTATATTTATTTATTTATTTATTTATGTTCATTGTTAGTTGGTTTTATCTTTTCTGTTATGTTTTGTTTTATCAGGTTATTTTTGTCTCTTCCTCTAAAATTGTATTGTAGCATTATCAGTTATTACTATTATTGATGTTGTTGTTGCTATTATTATTAATATATTAATAAAAAATTTAAAATATTACAGTTTGTAATTCATTTGACTCTTTTACGACAACAAAGGCTGAGCCATTAATTATTATACAGAAAACAAATGCACACAACCGTGCTAAGATGCGAGCAGCTTAATGCTAATTTTAACATTGAAAAAGCCATAGACATGCTAATGCATTAGCATTGGTCCTGTTTTTAAGTTATAAAATACATCTATCAACTCTTTCAGAAGACCATAACAGGTCAGTTTAACATAAAAGGTAAGTATTAGTCACAGACATATGCTCTTTGGGGTTTTAGTGGGGAAAAAATTAAGCAAAATAAAACAAAGAACCAAGGAAGCAGCAGATTGAAGCAATGCTTCATTGATTCAAGGTTCAAAGCAAAGCTGCACTGCAGAAATGGTTGATTACAGACCAACTGCAGGGTCTGTAATCAATGTAGAGAAATGACCATTTTCCTGGCAAACACCTACAAAAACAACGGCCGCTCTGAAGGACTGATAAGGGAATCGTTAAGCAAAAAGGCTATTGATGTCAATGGATCGAATAATTTCTTAATGATACCCGAACAGAACCAGTTCCCGATACCCATCCCAAGTGTTTAATTAAGTGTGAGTCAAAAAATAGAATTTAAAATCTTACTGTTGGTCTACAAAGCCCTAAATGGTCTTCGTCCAAAATACCTGTTCAATTTATTGGTTCCTTGTGAAGCATCCGAACCCTTTAGGTCATCTGGAACATGTCTGTTGTATGTTCCAAGAACAAGAACTAAGCAAGGTGAGACGGCATTTAGTTACTATGCTCCTCATCTGTGGAACAAACTTCCTGTAGATCTAAGGTTTGTGCAAACTGTCAATATTTTTTACCGAGGCATATTCTTACATTAAATATTAATATTTTTATTTATTTTTATTTTTAAAGTATTAATTGTTGTTTTACATTTCTCATTATTGTACTTTTTACTGTGATCAAAGCCTGTTTTTATTTTATGTTACTATATTTCTCAATATTTATTTTCTTTTTATCAATTGTTTTTCTTGTTTTAAATCTTGTTGTTTTAATGCCTCTGTAAAGCACTTTGAATAACTTTGTGTTGAATTATGATATATAAATAAATTTGCCTAGCCGTTCCTTGCCACGGATTTGTTAAAGATGGAATTGTAAAAAGCTTTGATTCATGAAGTTTTTCATCCAGATTTTAACTCTGAAGGAGCAGATTTGAAAATGAAAGCAGTCAAGATTAAACTGTTGCTCAAATAAGATCATTAAAACAGGCCAAATAGTTCAAAATCAGTAACATAATCACAGTCAAAAAACTGAAAAATGCTGTGTTATTAATTGAGGTCAACCTCGTCCACCCCCCAGCCCACAACCCTCAAAATTAAAAGTGAGACAATACCCATACCACCTGCAAAAGTGGTGTATAACCAGTAAAAGAAGCTGTGTTTGTGGCACTGTTCCATTATGATTGAGAAAAGACCCTGCTGTTACTTCTGGGAAGAGCAGTGTTATCTTCCAGAGAACGATTGCAAAATTGGGAGACTTGTGCAATTTTTCCACAGGAATCATCTGGTAGAAATGAAGTGGGGAAGGCAATGCCTCTGGAGGGGCTGAGTGAAAGAAAGGCACCATCCACAAACCTGCTTGCAATACACATTAGCTGTTTTTTTCCCCAGACAGAGCCAAGGACAGAAAAAAAAAATATTATTTTTCCTAAAAGCAAAAATGCTAATGCTGGGATGAGATACAATAATCTTCAGCCATTATACAAATCACAGCACATCAAAAAAGAAAAAAAGAAAAAAAAAAAGAAATCAAAAATAAACTTAAAAAAATGGTATTTTTCTGAAAAGCAAAAATGCTAATGCTGGGATGAGATACCGTAATCTTCAACCATTAAACAAATCACAGCACATCAAAAAAAAAAAAAAAAAAAAAATCAAAAATAAAACTTAAAAAATAGTATTTTTCCTAAAGCAAAAATGCTAATGCTGGGATGAGATACCGTAATCTTCAACCATTAAACAAATCACAGCACATCAAAAAAAAAAAAAAAAAAAAAAAAAATAAAAAATAAACTTAAAAAATAGTATTTTCCTAAAAGCAAAAATGCTAATGCTGGGATGAGATACCGTAATCTTCAACCATTAAACAATCACAGCACATCAAAAAAAAAAAAAAAAAAAAAAAAAATCAAAAATAAACTTAAAAAAATAGTATTTTTCCTAAAAGCAAAAATGCTAATACTGGGTTGAGATACAATAATCTTCAGCCATTAAACAAATCACAGCACATCAAACAAACAAACAAACAACCAAAAAAAAAAAAAAAAAAAATTCAAAAATAAACTTAAAAAAATATATATAGTATTTTTCCTAAAAGCAAAAATGCTATGCTGGGATGAGATAAAATAATCTTCAGCCATTATACAAATCACAGCATGCCAAACATTGCTGTTAAAGACAATCTAGAAAGAAAATGGCCGCGATCACCCCAGCTGCCTCCCATTACCGGCTTTGACCAATATTATTTACAACACCTGCTTACTGGAAGTTCAGACAGAAGGGAAGAGATTCAGTTTACTACCGAGTATCTGGGTAAGCCCACTCATATGGATGCAGACAATATATGACTGATCTGGACTGTGTGAGCATGTATGTATTTTCCTTCTACCTGCTCCACTCACAATTACCAAAGCCAGGTGTTTCAAGCCGGTTTGCACAAACCAGTAAGCATTTAGCTCCTGATTTACAAAACGTTTGCATGCATTAAAAAGTGCACAAACACCACATCACTCACCAAAAAACTATAAACATGCATTTACTTCATGAATATGTAATGTGCATTTGTCCACCTGATTGCACAAAACTGTGGGAGGAAACATGCAAGAGAGGTTTACAGAGGCAACATGATTTTTACCAGATCAAAAGGGAAATTAGCAAATTCTGATATGTGTCTATGTTTTGCACATTTCAAAACCCTCGACGTTAAAGCTGTATGGCCTTTCAAATTTTTAAGATTTAAGTAATAAAAAGAATTTTCTTTGGCACCATTATAATTTAAATGATTAGCCTTTCAATAGGGGATACATAATACAACATTGCCAATATGATCAAAAACACATACCGATGTCAGGATGCTGCCACGCAAAGGCACTCACTACACACTGGGGAGCAACCTGGGAATTAAGGACCTTGCCCATGGCCCTTAGTGATTTTACGGTCAAGCTGGGTGAACCAAGGATCCTCTGGTCTGAAGCCCAACACTTACCATGAGACCCATCACCTCCCCTCACCTCCTTTAAATATATTTATAATTATATAAAATACTTTTTTTAAATTATTGCCTGCACAATTTATGTGAAGAATTCTGTGACTGTGAAAAGTGCTATAGAAACAAACCTACTTACTTACATACCATTTGTCAATACTTTGCATTTGCAAACTGTAAATCAAACAACAATACTATTAGAAATTAGAATGCGATTTGTAATTGTTTCCCTTCATTATCAACGCCTAATGAGCAAAGTATAGCAAAGTCTGTTGACATTTATCCATCCATCCATCCATCCATTTTCTTCCGCTTTATCCGGAGTCGGGTCACAGGGGCAGAAGCTCAAGCAAAACTGCCCAGACCTCCCGATCCACACACACCTCCCCCAGCTCCTCTGGGGGAACAGAAGAACTGGTCAGAAGCTCCCATGACCAGTACAAAATCAAGGATTGAGACGTCGCCCAGTATGGCGAAGCCGGGGGCCCCACCCTGGAGCCAGGCCTGGGTTGGGGCTCACGCGCGAGCGCCTGGTGGTCAGGCTTAGCCCACGGGGCCCGAAAGAGCAACGTGGGCCCACCCTCCTGTGGGTTACCACCTGCAGAGCGGGCCATGGGGGTCGTGTGCAGAGAGGATTGGGTGACAGTTGAGGGCGGGTGGCCTGGTGGCCCGGTCTGCGCCCATTTATTTTGTAACTAATTATTAATGAAGTTGGTATCCTGGGATTCCTGGAAAAAAGTGATTATTAAAAAGTAGATCAAACATTGATCAAGAGTTTAATACGGACTATTTTCCAAGATGCTCCTAAAAGATAAAAGCTGATTTACAAACTCCATTAATAATTTCAAAAGGTTAAATAATTTCCATCATCTTTTAAACATAGTACAATTTATAATAAGATCACCCCTATAAAGGATTTGTTAATTTTATAATTAGCTTATTACAGTGTAAATACGCCATAAATCAAGCATTAGTGGTAAAAACCATGCCAAACAAAAGCCCGAGGGGGGTTAATGGCAACATGTTTCTTGCCAAACAGTAAGTCTGTAAGTCTGTGTTATCTGTACTCCAAAGCATCCTTGGCATGTGTTTCACACTTTACAACAAGGCACCCATTTGGGACTTAAAAATACCAAAATATCATCAACAAATGGTGATGGTTTTACACTTTACAAGGGTCTCTTTTTATAGGCAGAAATAGCTGTAATTCAAAATTAAATGAGATATCAAGACACGGACGGCTGAGGCTCACTGATAAAGTAAGCTGGCAAGAAGGTGTAAAATTCTACACAACTGACAAATGCAGTTGTCAGCATTTGTCATTCTTTTTTTTTTTTTTTTTTTTTAACCAAACTGGGTCAAATGGTTTGTCCTGAAAACTCCCATACTCCACCCGGGGATTAGTCTCTGCTGCGTTTGTGCCAGCTGTCCCCAGATGTGGTCAAATCCCGCGTTATCACACAGGGGTTCAAATGAGACTGCACCGTCGTATTAGCTGAATGTGATGTCATGAACTCTGGTGTTTGTGATAACCTGCTGTTACGGTTATTTTGTGATACCGGGCGCTCGTGTTACTTCATGCACAGAAACTCCAAGATCTCCAACAATTTCTGAGGGATATTTTATTTTCAAAGTTTTGCACGTTGAACAAATCAAAGTCATGTTAACAAGCACTGTGCACATGTGTGTGTGTGTAAAAGGTCGCCGATCACACACAATCACATTTGTCACTATCTTTCCCTCACACTAACTTCTGCCACCATCACAGTCGATTCCCAAGTGTGTATTCACCATTCGAGGTGGGGCAGTGTCCCGACCGAATGGTCCCCCCTAAAAATCAGTCCACCCTGCCTTCACTGCACATGCATCATTTCGGTGCATCAGCAGCACAGATTCTGATTGTTAGCTGCGATTCACCGATTATCACCTTGTTTCTGCTACAAACTGCCTCCAGTCATCATCTATCTCAGTGACAGATATCTGAAGTTTTTGTACAACAATCATTTCCACATAAATTCAGAATTATTTCATCATAAAAGACAGAGGAGCGATCAGAGCACCACAGCAGCACGTCTGAGTTCGGCGTGCTGCTACGGCGCCTACGTCATTTCAAACGTCAGTAGCGACTCACTGATTATCACCTCATTTCTGCTTAAAGCGGCCTTGTTTCTGCTTAAAACTGACTTTAGGGCCCTGTCCCACTGGGGAGAGGATCAAATGCGCATGAATTGAGTACACAAATTACGGGCGTTCGTTGTCGTCCGCAACAAAAATGGCCAAAAATGACAAATGTCCCAGTATGAATTATGGATATATTAATAACACATAGCGAATATATGATGAACAATCATGGTTATATAATGCATGTAGTGAGGAAACTGATCCGACACATTGAGATTATCATGGCAGCATTACGGGTGTATTACGAATGCATCGCGCATGTGTTGTGCGTGCATGGCATCTGCATTGCGGCCATAAAATAAGCGCACTCGGGCCGTCTGCATCACTATTCACACCAACAATACAGCCTCTGGAGCATTTGCTGGACTTGGACAAGTTGATCACAGAGTTATTGTTCATTTTGTCATGCGAGAGTTAACTGTTCATGAGTTTGGGGAGCGGGAGGGGGGAAGCCGCTCGGGGTGTGAGACGGTGTTTTTTTTTTTGTTTGTTTTTTTTTAGAGTATCACAGAAAACAGACTTCAGCGTGAGTTGTGGCAGCAACTCTTCCTTTTGTTGGTGTTAAATAAAAGTCCTGGATTGCAGCAGCTATTACATCTTTGTGGATCTACACAGCCGGACTGGCACTGACTGGCAGGTATGTCACTTTCTGCCACATATAGTACTTTGGGTTTACGTGACATGTTTGTTATGCATTCACAGATTGTCCGCAAATCAGCTGCAAAGCAGACGTAATCAAAATGCTTATTCGTGGCCAATTTGTATGCATTCGCTACAACATATTTTAGTTTGTGATGTGGACATGATGGACATGCAATATATCTGTTTTACACACTGTCCCAATCCGCTGTCAAGCCACAAATCCCCATCAGTTGCGGATATCAGCGGTTAATGGCAGATATACAGCGCATAGAGTGAGTATGTATTGTGTATGAATTGAGTATGTATGGAGTATGTAAGGCGGATGTCATCCGCATCCAGATTTTTGAACAGCTCAAAAAAAATCCTGGCTGCGGACATGCGTGCCTCTGCGGATGATCACGGGCATGTTCGGATGACGGCTAACTCATACAGTTACACGGATATTGTGGACGTTGGCAAATATGGGCCAATTTTGTGCGCAATCCATATGCAAATCCTCCTAAACGCCACTGGGACAGGGCCCTTAGATTGATTTAAGAGGTTTTAATTTGTCATCTTATGGTTAATAATCACATTATTCCCTTTGATCGCTTTGGGTGTAGAGAGTCAGACTCACAGAGTCGGTCTCAGACGTGCTGCTGTGGCGCTCTGATCACTTTCCTGTCTCTTATTATGAAATAATGCTGAATTTATGTGGAAATGATTGTTGTAGAAAAGCTTCAGATATCTGTCGCTGAGAGAGATGATGACTTGAGTGCAGTTTTAAGCAGAAATGAGGTTACAACAGATACCACTGGAGTGATTTCCATTTAATGAGCAGATATCCTCCCTCACTTCTTCACACTGTTGCTGAGATAAAGGCCTTACCGCGGGGGAGAGCAGACCTGTAATTACGCATATATTGGACTCCCGTTGCTATGTAAACATCTCAACTTCTCTGCCTCGCGGCACACAAACTCTGTGCTCAACTACTCAGTTTTTGTATGACTCACAAACATCTGGTGTAGTGTGCTGGAGGAAACTTTGTTAGTTTGGCACGCCGGCCGTGTGTGGAGTGTGTGGATTTGGACCAGACGAGTCGTGCCTGCCTCTTTCCTCCCCCTCGGCCGCCCCACCTCTCACATTACAGCGGTTGCACAATGTGTTCTGGCTCTCTGTCCTCATGCTGGCCCAAAGAAAGCACTGTGTATATAAAAGAAAAACCTTTTGCTGAAGTGTGAAGAGAAGAAATATCACACACTTATGTGCATAAATAAAGAGGAAGAACCGAAAGCACACCAACTCCATTTGTAGGTATTTATGAGCTTGTTTGGACTCCATATGGTGTATTATCACAGTTCATCTCTTTACGCTTTCATATTACAGCATTGTTTTAAGAACATGCACTTCTACAAAGAGCTGGATATTCTCTTTCAGATCTCCCAATTCAATGCAAAAAAAAAAAAAAAAAAAATCACACAATTACTCTCCAAGACTGCATAAACATGAACAACTAGAAGACACTCAGAGAGTGTATACTTCTAAAATATGTTCAAATGAAATTCAAAATAAAACCTCTCCTTTGCAAGGACACTGTCCATCTGCTCACCAAATTTAATTAAAATACATTCATCACTTTTTGAGTTATCCTGCTAACAAACAAACAGACAATTGGCAATGAAAACAGCACCTCCTTTGCAGAGGTAATAATGGCTAAACACTGGGGATTTATTTTGGAAGTAGGAAAAAAAAACCTTTTAAAGTGTATAGTGCATTTAAAACATTAATATCTTTTTGACTGTGAACAAAATAACCCCCAAAAAATGTAAACATGAATATGATGTTTGAACAAAATTTAGACTTGAAATTACTCATCTAGACTTCTGTGATATACAGTAATGAAACCCTGTATCTAGACTTTGAGACACACCAAATACATCACTGTGCAACACAGAGTCTGTGACAGAGCGAGCGACGTGAAGACATACGAGGGGATTTCAAAAAAGTTTTGAGCCTCAAACAGAAAGAGCAAGATATTTGGATTTATAATGTTTTATTGTTCAACATAGTGTTGTGTGGGCCGCCAGAAGAGGAGGTACTGCTGGCCTGCCACCAGAGGACGCCCTGCCTGAAGTGCGGGCTTCAGGCACGAGAGGGCGCTGCCGCCACGACACAGCCGGGGGGTGACAGCTGTCCTCATTATCTCTTGACAGCTGTCACCCATCTACACTACATCATCTCACTCCATAAAGACACGGACGTTATCTCCACCTCGTTGCCGAGATATCATCTACCTGTGAAGGTAATTTCTCTGCTGACTTAAACTTAAATAATAGTCTGAACTCTTTTGCAGCCGTTTTCCTGTGGTGTGCCTTATCAGCTGGATTGGCGTTTGATGTGAACAGCAACGGCTACGCTTCACACCCAATCCAGATAAGTGGTTTAACAGGAGCTGCACGAGTGTGTGATTAGAGGTGGAGGTGACTTTCCACCTTCTGACTGTTTTTGTTACTGGGTGTGCACACACCCACATCTCACTGTTTGTGCTCCTCGCCAGCAGTACCAGATCCGACAGTCGGGGACGGTGATCACCTGGGAATTCGGGACTTGGCAGCTCCAGTATCCACCGGGTTCTGTGGCGGTGGAAATCGTGTGGTCCCGGCTCTTCTCAGGACAGACGTCTTCTATCCTCGAGCCTGCCCACACGTCACCTTTGTGTATTGACTGCTATCAGATTCTGTGATTGTCTGTATAATCGTTGTGCACATTCACAACATTAAATTGTTACCTTTGGCTCATCTATTGACCGTTCATTTGCGCCCCTGTTGTGGGTCCGTGTCACTACACTTTCCCCAACACATAGTTCCCTTCCAACTCCATACACTTGTTCCATCTAGTTTGCCAGTCATTGATACCCGATTGGTAGAACTCAACATCTTGGTTCCCTAACCAGCCCTCCGCTGCAGCAGTCAGCTCATCGTCATCCTCAAATCTCTGGCCCTGAAAGTATTTTTTTCAGCTTGGGAAAGAGGTGGAAGTCACTAGGGGCTAGGTCTGGAGAATAGGGCGGGTGAGGAAGAAGTTCATAGCCACTACGGGGACTATGGATGGAAACTAGCATTGTGCTAAATCCGGCGTATTTACGTTAAATTGTGTGACAGTATATACATATACGAGGTCTGTTAGAAAAGTATCCGACCTTTTTATTTTTTGCAAAAACCTGATGGATTTGACTCACGTGTGCTTGCATGAGCCAACCTTGAACCTTTGTGCACATGCGTGAACTTTTTTACGCCTGTCGACTGCATCATTTGCTGGTAAGCAGCCTTTGTGTGAGGACGTGTCGTGCGCTCGGCGGATTTTCATTGCAAGGAAAATGACGGAACAACTGGAGCAGCGCTACTGCATCAAATTTTGCCAGAAACTGGCGACAGCCAGGTGGAAACCATTCGGATTATTCAGACGGCTTTTGGTGATGATCCTATGGCCATCACACAGATTAAGGAGCGGTACAATCGGTTTAAAGATGTCCACACAACGGTGGAGAGCGAGCCACGCTCCGGTCAGCCATCAACATGCTGAAATGACCAGATCATTTACAAAGTGAACGCTGTGGTGATGTGGGACCGTCGTGTGACTGTCTGAGAAATCGCGGAAGAGGTGGACATCAGCACTTTTTCGGCACATTCCACTGTGACAGAAGATTTGGCCATGAAAAGAGTGGAGGTGAAATTTGTGCCGAAGCTGACGGTGGAGCAAAAGCGCCTCCGTGTTGAAGTCTCACAGGACATGCTGGACTCCGAAAAATGATGCCCACCTCTTCCACCATTTCTCTGACTGAAAAGTCATCGAAAGCCGTCTGAATCTTCCGAATGGTTTCCACCTGGTTGTTGCCCAGTTTCTGGCAAAATTTGATGCAGTGCTGCTCCAGTCGTTCCGTCATTTTCCTTGCAATAAAAATCCACCAAGAGCACAACACACGTCCTCACACAAAGGCTGCTTACCAGCAACTGCTGCAATCGACAGGCGTGAAAAAGTTCACACGTGCACGAAGGTTCAAGGTTTGCTCATGCAAGCACACGATTCAAATCCTTCAGGTTTTTGAAAAAAAAAAAAAAAAAGGTCCGATACTTTTCTAACAGACTTCGTATATGTATATGCTGTCTGTGCAATTGTACGTTCATTAATATGCACTGTCCCTGTCAAATAAACCAAGAATGAATGAATGAATGCCACACTCACACACAGCGTCCATGGCAACCCAGCTGGTGTGGACTGGTGCGTTACCCTGGTGAAGCAGAATGCCACGGCTCACACTGGAGGTTATGTCTCTTCCACACAGTGTTATGACTCAACAATGAGAAGTGAGTAACATGATCCTACATGAAATAAGTAGCTAAGGCATTGATGTAGATCAGGTGTGATGCATTGTAATATCCGACTGGGAAAATGTGCGAGGCTCAAAACTTTTAGCCATCCCCTTGTATCACCTCTTGAAAAGGGGAGTGGCAAGCAAAAGCTTTACACTTTTAGCAATTGGGAAATAAGTCTTTTCTTTGGGACTGCATTTTTTTCCCCCGAAGAGTACCCATTTAAGCTGTCAAATGAAAACCTTGCAATGGTTTTAAATTGCTGTTTGACATTTGTGCCCACAAATGCTGAAAAAAAAAAAAAAAAAAAAAAACCTTCAGCACTGTTTTTGCAGGGTTTTTCCTGTTTTAAATCCAAACTATATTATGGATATTTAATAGGTCCTTGGATCTAATATACTGTGTACGGGCATCGGATTGTCCAGGGCCGAGCATCAGCCCATCCACTTTTTTTTAAGAAGCTTGATTAAATGCCCACCCTAAATTAAATTCATTTCGTGAACCCAACACAGTGTAAAAAGCAAAAAAATAATGAGTTTTCACAATCTTGTTGGTGTCTCACCTATGAAGACATCATCAGTGTGCTCCGATACTGGAATCAAAGTTTATGTTGAAATGTACTCTTATTTTGAACAACTCTTACGAAAAAAAAAAAAAAACAAAAAAAAAACGAGAAGTGTCGGGACAATGTATCTGCTGATATTTTCCAAGATACGAGGTCTGTCAATAAAGTATAGGTCCTTTTTATTTTTTTCAAAAACTAAATGGATTCATTCTTATGTTTTTACGTCAGACATGCTTGAACCCTCGTGCGCATGTGTGAGTTTTCCACGCCTGTCGGTGACGTCATTCGCCTGTGAGCACTCCTTGTGGAGGAGTCGTCCAGCCCCTCGTCGGAATTCCTTTGTCTGAGAAGTTGCTGAGAGACTGGCGCGTTGTTTGATCAAACTTTTTTCTAAACCTGTGAGACACATCGAAGTGGACACGGTTCGAAAAATTAAGCTGGTTTTCAGTGAAAATTTTAACGGCTGATGAGAGATTTTGAGGTGATACTGTCGCTTTAAGGACTTCCCACGGTGCGAGACGTCGCGCAGCGCTCTCAGGCGCCGTAATCAGCCTGTTTCAAGCTGAAAACCTCCACATTTCAGGCTCTATTGATCCAGGACGTCATGAGAGAACAGAGAAGTTTCAGAAGAAGTCGGTTTCAGCATTTGATCCGGATATTCCACTGTTAAAGGAGATTTTTTTTAATGAAAGACGTGCGGACGGATTGCAGTGTCGGCTTGCAGCCGCTGCGACGCTCCGCCACAGGAAAAACACCTCCGTTGGAAGCCTTAAGGACAACTTGGAACATGTCCAGCTGTTAAACAATTTCTCATATACTCACTCCACTGAAAGCCATCAAAAGCCGCCTGGATTTTACAAATGGTTATCAACACGGAGGTGTTTTTCCTGTGCTGCCGCACCACGCTGGCTGCGTCCCGACGCGCAGACCCGTCCGCTCGTCTTTCATTAAAAAAATCTCCTTTAACAGTGGAATATCTGGATAAAATGCTGAAACCGACTTCTTCTGAAACTTCTCTGTTCTCTCACGACGTCCTGGATCAATAGAGCCTGAAATGTGGAGGTTTTCAGCTTGAAACAGGCTGACAACAGCGCCTGAGAGCGCTGCGCGACATCTCGCACCGTGGGAAGTCCTTAAAGCGACAGTATCACCTCAAAATCTCTCATCAGCCGTTAAAATTTTCACTGAAAACCAGCTTAATTTTTCGAACCGATATGTCTCACAGGTTGAGAAAAAATTTTGATCAAACAAAGTGCCAGTTTCTCAGCAACTTCTCAGACAAAGGAATTCCGACGAGCGGCTGGACGACTCCTCCCACAAGGAGTGCTCACAGGCGAATGACATCACCGACAAGCGTGGAAAAACTCACGCATGTGCACGAGGGTTCAAGCATGTCTGACGTAAAAACATATGAATGAAATCCATATAGTTTTTGAAAAAAATAAAAAGGACCTATACTTTATTGACAGCCCTCGTATTACACTTGCACTGTAAGCAGATTCAAGACAATCCAATGTATACGCTTCAGAAAAAAGTCACCCGATATATTTTTATTAACAGATTTTTGTCATGGTCTGGCCCTTTTGGGGCCAGCTGTTATGATTTTGGACCTTTTTTTTCCATGTTCTGAGCCTCTATGCCATGCATGTCTTATTATCATTGTCATGTTCATGTTATGTTTGCTTTTGTTTCATTTATTCTCTGTGTATCTTTTCTTTGCCACATATTTTGTTTTGCTTTATTGTTTATTATTTGCTTTCACTCTTGGTCCCTTAGTTGCTTTAGTCTTAGTTTCATTGTTTATCACATTTATTATATTATGCTTTAGTCACAGGGTTTTGTTATTATTTATCGTCAGTGTTTTTTTTTTTTTATCTGATTATGTTCCATTTGTTATGTATTGCAATTTCTGTTTATCAGTTATCTTGTTTCATTAATTGCATTATTCTGTAGTCATCAGGTTTGTTTATTCTCTGTTTGTCAGTAGTTTATTTTGGCTCTTCTCTTTTGTGATTTCAGTTATGTCCAGTTTTGTTTTCAGTTCTCATGTTCATGCTCTGTCCTGGTTATAGTTGTATTTTAATCTGTCCATGGTTTCTGTTTTTGCCTCATCTTTTTTGTTTGCCCCTACACCAGCTCGTGTCCTCGTCTGTGACTACGGCTCTTTTTGTTCTGTGTTTTCTCCCACTTCCACTCTTGCACCTGCTCACGTGTCTTTGTCTCTTTCATCACTCCACTCTGTGTTTTCCTGCCTTCACTTTCTTGCACTGTGCACAATCTTTGTCTTCCCCGGTCACGCCCCTTCCAGAACTTTCACTGACACCTGCATCTTGTTTAACTGATTACACCACCTGTTATTTAAGCCCTCACAGTCTCACAGCTCACTGCCAGATCGTTGTCTCTGTACACCTTCCAGCCCAATTCCTTGCTTTGTTCTTGCCTGTAAATATTTTGACTCTGCCTTGTTTTTGACCTTGACTTTGCCTTGCCTCTGATAGCTCTTACACCGTGTTTTTTGACCTCTGCCTGTTTTTTGTACCACGTCTCAGCCTCTTGTCCTTTTGCTACCTTTGCATCGCTGCTGGACCACCCATGTATCGAACCCCTGCCTGTTATTAAACCATTTGAACTTTATCAGTCTTGCGAGCTTGCATTTGTGTCCCTCTGGTTTGTGCCTCGCCTGATAGAATGATCTGGCCAAACATGGACGCAGTGAGCTCCTCACCTGTTGTCTCAACCGATGACCTTGCTGCCATCAAAAACATTTTTTCTGAAATCAACATTCTTTTTGATTGTTTTCGCTCCTGCTTCACACCAGGGAAGAAGTTTGGTTACCTCGGCCAAGCTTTGGACCTGGTTGAGGAAAACACTTGGTTGTATAAATTTTTCCCAGACTTGGAAAGTCTGGATGAGTTTTTTGCTGCAGGAAGACTCCAGTCCCTAAACCTTAAACCTAGTTACAGCGCTTTCTGAAAGACTTCTAGTGTAATGAAACTTATTCCCCACTGCAGGGTAGTCCATCAGGGTAAATGTAAATGTTATTAAGAAATGATCAGACAGAAGGGAGTTTTCAGGGAATACTGTTAAGTCTTCTATTTCCATACCATAAGTCAGAACAAGATCTAAGATATGATTAAAGTGGTGGGTGGACTCATTTACTTTTTGAGCAAAGCCAATAGAGATTAAATGCAGTGTTGAGGCTGTCATTCTCAGCATCTGTGTGGATGTTAAAATCGCCCACTATAATTATCTTATCTGAGCTAAGCACTAAGTCAGACAAAAGGTTTGAAAATGCACAGAGAAACTCACAGTAACGACCAGGTGGACGATAGATAATAACAAATAAAACTGGTTTTTGGGACTTCCAATTTGGATGGACAAGACTAAGAGTCAAGTTTTCAAATGAATTAAAGCTCTGTCTGGGTTTTTGATTAATTAATAAGCTGGAATGGAAGATTGCTGCTAATCCTCCGCCCCGGCCCGTGCTACGAGCATTCTGACAGTTAGTGTGACTCGGGGTGTTGACTCATTTAAACTAACATATTCATTCTGCTGTAACCAGGTTTCTGTAAGGCAGAATAAATCAATTGTATGGCATTGCCTTACAATATAAAGCACCTTGGGGCAACTGTTTGTTGTGATTTGGCGCTATATAAAAAAATTGATTGATTGATTGATCAATTATTATATCATTTACCAACAGGGACTTAGAAGAGAGAGACCTAATGTTTAATAGACCACATTTAACTGTTTTAGTCTGTGGTGGAGTTGAAGGTGCTATATTATTTTTTCTTTTTGAATTTTTATGCTTAAATAGATTTTTGCTGGTTATTGGTGGTCTGGGAGCAGACACCGTCTCTACAGGGATGGGGTAATGAGGGGATGGCAGGGGGAGAGAAGCTGCAGAGAGGTGTGTAAGACTACAACTCTGCTTCCTGGTCCCAACCCTGGACCTCACATCTATATCACATATATAGATGGATATCACATTTATTATATTATGCTTTAGTCACAGGGTTTTGTTATTATTTATCGTCAGTGTTTTTTTATCTGATTATGTTCCATTTGTTATGTATTGCAATTTCTGTTTATCAGTTATCTTGTTTCATTAATTGCATTATTCTGTAGTCATCGGGTTTGTTTATTCTCTGTTTGTCCAGTTTTGTTTTCAGTTCTCATGTTCATGCTCTGTCCTGGTTATAGCTGTATTTTAATCTGTCCATGGTTTCTGTTTTTGCCTCATCTTTTTTGTTTGCCCCTACACCAGCTCTTGTGTCCTCGTCTGTGACTACGGCTCTTTTTGTTCTGTGTTTTCTACCACTTCCACTCTTGCACCTGCTCACGTGTCTTTGTCTCTTTCATCACTCCACTCTGTTTTCCTGCCTTCACTTTCTTGCACTGTGCATAATCTTTGTCTTCCCCGGTCACGCCCCTTCCAGAACTTTCACTGACACCTGCATCTTGTTTAACTGATTACACCACCTGTTATTTAAGCCCTCACAGTCTCACAGCTCACTGCCAGATCATTGTCTCTGTACACCTTCCAGCCCAATTCCTTGCTTTGTTCTTGCCTGTAAGTATTTTGACTCTGCCTTGTTTTTGACCTTGACTTTGCCTTGCCTCTGATAGCTCTTACACCGTGTTTTTTGACCTGTGCCTGTTTTTTGTACCACGTCTCAGCCTCTTGTCCTTTTGCTATCTTTACATCGCTGCTGGACCACCCGTGTACCGAACCCCTGCCTGTTATTAAACCATTTGAACTTTATCAGTCTTGCGAGCTTGCATTTGTGTCACTCTGGTTTGTGCCTCGCCTGATAATTTTGGATTTAATATGGCTCATCAATTCCACTTATCGCAGCATTGCAATAGTAAAACTACAATCTTTGGAGTAATATTAATTCAATAATTATGTTAAAGGTCTGGTGGCCTAACCCAAGAGGACTGGAGGAGGGGTGTTTCTCGGCCGTCCACCTAGGTACAGGCCTGCAGAGTGGCTGCTACTCGGATGAAAACATGTTCAAGACCATGTTGAAAAACATGTATTCATGTTTAAAGTGCTACCAAGTGGCCAGTGAGAAGCATTTCACGTTTCATCCATCAGAAGCAAAACTGGTGTTCATTTGAAGTGAAGCAGAGCAAAAGTACACCTTTGAAATGTGAACCACAACACTGCCAGCAAAGCACTGCCAGTTTTTCACACACTGATCTTTGCGAGTGGTGTTTACATGATCAAATACTGATCAATGAAACAAATGCCTTGATTGCTGTGATAAGATCGGGACATCGCCAGTCATGTGTTCTTCTTTGAGGGAAGAATACAAATTTGAAACTGTTTAACTGTCCATCTTTAGACAAAAATGCAAAAAGAAAAGTATGATTTCCAGTTCAGGGTACAAGCAGAATGCCACATTTTCTAAAGTCACCCTTCTACATCACACCGTCCTCCATCACGAGCAGTGTTGCCTCCAATCTCGAGTTTTTTGAAACAGTAATGAACTCATTCACTGTGCGAGACTTGCATACTACGTTTCACACTTCAATCATGTTTTGAAAAGATTGCTCTCAGTGATGGCAACTGGTGAAATGCAGTGCTGTGAACTGGCAGCAAAATCTTATTAAGAGAACCACAGCTTGACCACATTTGCCAGAACATGCAACTTTAGGGTTGTACATTTACAGTCGTATCCATGTTGCTTTTTAAACACAAACTTTTTTCAACCTTTAGTGGAAGTACTTTTGGTGAATGTTTGGTTTCAGTCACCATTTGAGCCGTATGTAGTTTGGCTCAGTGAGCACTGGCTCACAGGATTTAACTCTGTGGAGTCCAGGATATAATTGTGTGTTTTTGACTACTTTTGGTATACTTTCATAATTTACCTTTAAAAAAAAAAAAAAAAAAAAAAAAAAAAAAAAAAAAAAAAAAAACTTTGCCTTGTTGGGGTGACATTTTTTTTTCCATCCCAAACCTCAGCTGTGTGACTTTACAGTTTTTCTTTCATTCTGACATACTATATTAACACAGTGAACCTAGATTCAAACAAAACATAATATCCAAATAGGAACAAAAATTGTATAGATTTTTTTTTTTTACTGTGAAAACCACAAACATGTTTAACACACCATTTTTATAACTTAGAATATACTGTAAATATGAATTGTAAATTTCAAAAACATATCCAAAAATGTAGCGTAAACAAAAGTGCATACAACTGTTTACATTAAAATGCAGGAAAAGCTTCAGGTGTGTTTTTTTGTACAATTGTTTCCAAAACAATAAGATGCCACATAAATTATGCCATATAAATCATGAATTATATCATCAGTTTTTGTCAAAATAATTTATTTTGATTATTCATTGGAAAATCTGATAATTGTTTTCAATCCACTACATCCTCAATAATTAAAAGCTGATTAACAAAAACACATCTGTATGAGAAAGTATTTTTAAAGTATGAAGGCGTTGTGCCTCCAGAACGACCAGCATCCTGCCCGAGCTGTATTTGGCAGGTGCCTCGAATTAATATCTGGCACGAGTGAATTCAGTTCACTGTGAAACCCAAAGTTTACCTGAATGTTCACAATTTATCCTTATCAAAATAATAGTTTTGGCAGCCTGTTGTAAGGAGAAAAGAAGTATGAGCTGCAAAAGCAGAGTAAAGCAGCGGTTTGAAACATGGACTTTAAGGAGGTCTGGGTCTGACTTGTACAAGTTATGAGACTCTCCAACACAAGCCTGGATTATGTAGAAAGAAGACCCATTGCAGGCTAATCTAAACATTACACAAGTCAGAGCTTTCCTAACAAACTTGAGAAGGAACATGTGACTGTTTATGCAGATGCTGCAAGATTACATAAGACAAGAAAAATGGTGAAATGGTGGTCCAAGATGGACATGTAGCAAACAGCTGAAAGAAAAGAGAAAAAAATTGGTATGCTTACAAGTAACCATCAACAAATAAGTCCATCTGCAACCATAGCGTAAATGAGTTAATAACCAAAATGTATTCATGAGATTGCATTTGATTAAAGATTCTTTTGAAAAATTATTTTTGAGTAATTCAGGAGCATCTGGAGATGTATCTTTTAATGGTAAAGTCCAATTTTTGCCAGTGTGCATTTCAGAGGAAAGGGTATTGGATGCTTAGTGTAGTAAACACATGTCCCCAGCGCCACATTACAACAATGTGTTTTAGTGTATGTGGAAGAATTGAGAGGAAAGCAGACTACGTGAGTGCATTGTGTTGGAGATCCTGGCATTGTGAGAGAAAGCATGTTTGCTGTGGGCAGAGCAAACATAGCTTCAGTATCTGAATATACAGCTGCTGTTTGCCTTAAAAACTCCTTGGATTATGGCTAAAACCTCAACAGAATGGTAAAATACTTTTCTTTTTTAGAAATAAGCCATGGCATCATTCGGACTGAAAGCATGCAAACGTGAACCGCACTTTCCTGGCGCGCTTGCCAGCGTGCCTCTTACTGAACAACTATTCCTGTGCTACTACAGAATGCAAACAAGGGATTTACACATTGAAAATGGAATAAACTGGACATTGTATCTCAACACTTGCAATATCTCACAATCTGAAGCCCCAGAAAAACAATTTCTGCAACCAACATGCAATTTTCCTTGTTTCAGTTTGGGTGGTAGACCAGAAGCACAGAAATGTTTATTGAAGAGTCAATAACCACAGCTGAATTTTCAAACTAGTTTAGAAGTAGCCACAGGGCTCGAGGCTCAGGAATTTCATTAACCCATTTTACTAATAATGACGGTTAAACACATAAGAAATTTGAAATAAAACTTCTTTTAAAAGCTTCTGCATAAATAATTGGCTTAATTACGAGTTAACTGAAGTGACTATGGCTGTATTTGAAAGGCCTACCTGTAGAACCAGTGCCTTCTTGCATATAAGAGCAGGGATGGTGGTCGGGAAAAAAATTAAAATACATAAATACATTTTAAAAACAAAGATTAAGCCAATGAAGTAAAAAAAAAAAAAAAAAAAAAGTTTATCTCCACAAGTCAGGTTTCTCCTCGGGAGAGGAGAAATAAAATAAATTCAAACTACCACAAGTAACTGCAAACTACGGTATGAAAACATGCTTGGGATCATATAGGGTTTATATTGTCCAGGAAGACAGCTCAAATTAACACAATTAAATCTGGTCCTAAAGGTCCAACAGAACCTCACAGCACATCTGAAGAACTGATGAATATCATGGAGGCTTCAGGCAGAGATATACCATTAAGGTTGGGTGATATCGATTTATTTAAAAAAAAAAAAACAGGATGTTTGCAGTAAGACATCATGCTGGAGGGTTACTTCGTACATTATTTTAAGTTCTTTCAAATGTCTACTCAAACTAAATGTTAAATTATTTACTATGATTAATTTAGTAACATGGCAGCTCAGCTGATCGACCCAAGCAAAAAAACAAACAAACAAACAAAAACAAACCAAAAAAAAAGATGTTGTACTTTCAAATAACTGCTTCAATAACAGCACTGGAACATGAAGGGAAATGTGTGTGCCATACACAAAGATGCTGACATTTCGTGAGAGGAGCTGCTTCATGAGATCCTAGAAAATGTAATTTGATAGGTCAAGCAGGTTGTGGGTTAGCTTCCTATCGGACATTATTACCATATTTTTGGGAGTATAAGTTGTACTACTTGTCCAAAAATGCTTCATTAAGAAAAAAAACTTACATAAGTTGCATCGAAGTACAGGCAGCATTTACTACTTCATGCAACAAAAAGCAAAATGAATTTAATTAATGCATAAATTAACTATACACACAGTTCAGGAGACACAGCTAATGAGTTACTTAAATGGTACCCAGTGTTGTCACTTTGAAAAAGTAATCCAATTACTGATTACTCCTTGAAAAAGTAACGTAAGTTACTTATTGATTACTCAATTTTAAAAGTAACAAAGTTACAACCCCCCCAACATGAAAACGATAGCCCGTTTTGTCAATACTCACCGTTTCTTGACTTCAATGAACATAAATACTTGTTTAATAAAAAAAATAAATAAAGACATCTTTCTTGACCTCACATTTAACTGTTGACAGCACTGTAACAGTAAAACTTACCTACATTGTTTGTAAATGTAACTATTAAATTATTTCTTACATTTTAAAACATTTTAGTTGTTGGAATTATTATTGTAAGTATTATTATTATTATTATAGTAGTAGTATTAGAAGTCGTAGTATGAAAAAATGTCTTCAAAAGTGGACCTTTATCTAGGGCTGTTGTGGGGAGCCATGCCCTCCCCGTGCCCACATTACTTTCCCACATGGATTCACACCTGGCTTGCTGTTTGAGCAGAAGAATGGATAAAGTTTATTTATGCAGAAAACACAACCAGATTGGCAGGTAAGAACATTTTATCAGCGTTTTTTTACGTCATGTCATCCTCAGAAAGAAACCTTAGGTGGATCTGAGTGAAAAAAAAGCGTTAGTATTTGCATGTGGTGGATCAGCTGTTTTTAACGAGGACATTCACAGTGCAGCACAGACTTTTAAAGAAAAAAAAAAGCATAAAAATGTCTTTGTAAAATCATAGCTCTAAGCAACACCGCGCTTTGAGAGACAACTGTTTTCAACTCAGAGCTGAGCTGCACAGTGGATGCAGCTCCGTGCAGCAGCTCACTGAAAGAGAATGAAGTGCACAATTCAGACCTCCCCTGCTTCTCGTTGGGACACCTGTTTTAAAGTTGAGGTTGACACACAATACAAAAATAATAGTGATGCACAGTGACTCAGAGAAGTAACTTTAATCTGATTTGGAAAGATTAAAGCGTTAGATTACTCCGTTACTGAAAAAAGTGGTCAGATTAGAGTAACGCATTACTGGCATCACTGATGGTACCGAGCACAAAACATGAGTAAACTGCTTCTTTAAGCCACTGACCAGACAATCATGTGAGGTGAACGTGCAAAGCAATTAAAGGTTTGACAACTCTTTTTTAGTACATTTGTGAAAGATAATAAACTCACAAATAATTTTGTTCTTGTTGTTCCCTTTTTGCACAGGACTCTTAAAAGCACTGTCCTTCTTGTTTCACATAATCCAAATGACTTTATTAGAAACTCTGGTCTTCCACTTAATAAAAAGAACAAAAAAAACATTTCTTCCTTCACCTCCTCCACATAATGTCTTTGGAAAAAGAAGAAGAAGAAGGTAGCCTCTGTTAATACATTTGCCTCAGTGTTTGTGACAACCCCATTTTGTGATCAGAAAAATACTGGGAATTTATTAGAGTGTCTGTAAAGAGCGTGAGGTCTGCTGTTTGGGACTATACTGGTTCTTCAATTAATGAGTGATGATGGATTATCACACATGGATCAGATGATTTGCGACCATTAACACAGCACAGACTCTATTTGGGAAAACTCTGGTTTGGTTGTAGATTTCTTTTGTAGGTGGAAAATTTCCATAACTGAATGACAGAGGTACAACAAAGTTCAGTTTAAACCATCTGACCTCTGCATTTATCTGATATGCTTGTATTCCTGTGTTATGCGTTGCAGCAATGAGTGTTGAATAGGCGTCCATCTTGTCAGGTAGTTTCTCAACACGTGTTGATGTTGTTTGAAATGAGCACAGGTGCTAACTACGAGGTCTGTGAGAAAAGTATCGTACCTTTTTATTTTTTTCAAAAACTATATGGATTTGATTCATAGTGTTTTTACGTCAGCCAAGCTTGAACCTTCGTGCACATGCGTGGAGTTTTTCCACGTCTGTCGGTTGCGTCATTCGCCTGTGAACACGCCTTGTGGGAGGAGTGGTCCAGCCCCCTCGTCGGATTTTCATTGTCAGGAAATGGCGGAATGATTTGGGCTTTTTTTCCCCATCAGAATTTTTTCAGAAACTGTTAGAGACAAGCAGTTGGGACATGCCTATCTTGGCTTTCAATGCTTACAGCCCAGTGAGTATAAAGAGAAATTGTGGAGAGCTGGGCATGTCCCAACTTGTCCCCTGGCACTCCGAATGAGGGGTTCCTTTGTCTCGCTCGATCAGCGAATCGGGTCGTGACGCACGAAGCCTCCGCGCGGCTTTCCATGACAAAATCTCTTGTTAAAAGTGAAATCTGCCAGAAAATGGCTGATGTCCAGCTCTTGTGATAACCAGAGAAAATTGCTCACAACGGTCCCAGCTCCACACAGCGATCTGTTTAGAAATGATGTGGTGTTTTCTGCCTCTCGATGGTGGCTCAGAGAGCGGCGCTCTCCGTGCACCATTGTGGGGCGTCCTTAAAGCTGTAGTAACACTCCTTATTCTCTGTGAAGCCCGTAAATTTTCACCGAAAGCCAGATAAATCTTTCGAATGGTTTCCAGCTGCTTGTCTCTAACAGTTTCTGAAAAAATTCTGATGGAAAAAAAGCCCAAATCATTCCGCCATTTCCTTACAATGAAAATCTGACGAGGGGGCTGGACCACTCCTCCCACAAGGCGTGCTCAGAGGCGAATGACGCAACCGACAGGTGTGGAAAAACTCACCGCATGCGCACGAAGGTTCAAGCTTGGCATGACATAAAACATATGAATCAAATCCATATAGTTTTTTGAAAAAATAAAAAGGTACGATACTTGTCTCACAGACCTCGTATATTTATCTCTGATGCCCAACAATATGAGCCCAAACACATGAAGAACAGCTCAAAGTAGTGGCTCCATCACAATTACTCATACAACGCCAATTCCAGTGAAGTTTGGACATTGTGTAAAAATGTAAATAAAGACAGAATACAATGATTTGCAAATCCTCTTCAGCCTATATTCAACTGAATACACCACAAAGACAAGATATTAATGTTCAAACTGATAAACTTATTGTTTTGTGGCAAATATTTGCTCATTTTGAAATGGATGCCTGCAACACATTTCAAAAAAAGTTGGGATAGTGGTATGTTTACCACTGTGTTACATCACCTTTCCTTCTAACAACACTCAATAAGCATTTGGAACTAAGGACACTAATTGTTAGTGTCATTGATTGGGTATAAAAAGAGCATCCCAAAAGGCTCTGGTGTTCCACAAGCAAAGATGAGGCGAGGATCACCCCTTTGTGAACAGCTGCATGAAAAAAATAGTCCAACAGTTTAAGACAATGTTTCTCAATGTTCAATTGCAAGGAATTTAGGGATTCCATCATCTACAGTCCATATATAATCAGAGAGATTCGGAATATTGGAGAACTTTCTACACGTAAGCGTCAAGGGCCAAAAACCAAAATTGAATGCCTGTGACCTTTGCTCCCTCAGGCAGCACTGCATTAAAAACCAACAGCATTGTGTAAGGATCTTACTGCATTGGCTCAGGAACACTTCAGAAAACCACTGCCAGTTAACACAGTTCGTTGCTATATCTACAAGTGCAAGTTAAAACTCAACATGTCAAAGTGAAAGCCACCATCAACAACATCCAGAAACACCGCCTCCTTCTCTGGTGCCCCGAGTTCATTTGAAAATGGAACAGATGCAAAATAGAAAAGTGTGCTGTGGTCTTATGAGTCTACATTTCAAAATTGGTTTTTGGAAATCATGGAGGTTGGTGTCCTCTGGACAAAAGAGGAAAAAGACCATCCAGATTTTTACCAGCGCAAAGTTCAAAAGCCAGCATGCTGTGATGGTATGGGGGTGTGTTTCGTGCCCATGGCAATGGGCACGTACATATCTGTGATGGCACCATCAATACTGACAAGGTATATCCAGGTTTGAAGCAACACATGGCTGCCTCCGAAGCAACGATCTGTTTCAGGGACGTCCCTGCTTATTTCAAGCAAGACAATGCCAAGACACAGTCTGCACGTGTTACAACAGCGTGAGCATCATAGTAAAAAGAGTGGGCAGAGGTACTATACGTGCCTGTCGGCAGTCCCAGACCTGTCCGTCATAGTGAAAATTGTGTGGCGCATTATGAGCGCAAAATAAGACAACGGAGACCGCGGGACTGCTGAACGTACATAAAGCAAAGATATTCCCACCGACAAAGCTTCAACAATTAGTGTCCGTCAGTTCCCAAAACGCTTATTGAGTGTTGTTAGAAGAAAGGAAGATGTAACACAGTGGGAAACATACCACTGTCCGCACTTTTGAAACGTGTTGCAGGCATCAAGTTGATCAGTTTCAATATTAAAGATCGTGGCCTTTGTGGTGTAAGGCAATTGAATATAGGATGAAGAGGATTTGCAAATCATTATACTCTGTTGTTATTTAAATTATGTCCCAACTTCATTGGAATTGGGGTTGTATAATGACACACGGTCGAGATTAATTGAGCCCTGTTAGGAAGTTTCCCCCTCTATCGCTCATTATTTAAAACAAAAAAGGCAGTTTATGTGTGGTTTCTCGTTTCCACTGTAATGAAAATTTAATGGAATTGTGATTTTTTCTGTATTACAAATTGCAGCACCTCACAAACTAGGAAGAAAAAATGCGGCTTGTACTCACAAATTAAATACAGTTATTGGATAAAAATAAAGATACATTTCAGAAATGTACAATTGGGAATTGTTGGTCATACAGTCCGACAAAAGGGGTAGAGCTATCTATCTATCTATAGGGTCACCCACATTTCACTAAACTGACAAAATTTAGTTTTCTCCGTGAAATCATAGCATTATAATACTTGGATGGTAATTTTTAGAAATGTCTTATAAAATTATAGATCATTTGAATCAAGAGAACATATTATCTGTGGGAGGACATGTGTGCGCACATGCATGAGCTTTTGAAAAGACAAGGGGCCTCATTTATAAAGACTGGCGTGGATTTCCTACTGACATGGTGTAGCGCTAAAACCCAGAAAACTGGCGTAAGACACAAAAATATCCAGATGGTATCAAAATATGTGGCACATTCCGTTTGTACGAGTGGAATTCTAACTCTTTCCACACCCCTATTTACATATGCTAATTTATTTCAAATAGTTAGGTTGTATTATTTGACAGAATATAAGTGTAGAGTGTAGTGTGTTTGATGACTTCCACCACGGTCTCTGTGTTGTTTGTAAAAACTAAAGCACTTTTAGAGATGATGTGCAAAACAATGAAAGCTGTTGCTCAGTTCCGCCGTTCTCCCACACAGTTTGCCACAATGTAAAATGAAATGAGTGCGTCCGTGGGTGTAAATGCTGAGGCCAGAGCAGCGCACGCACACTGAAGTAAAAATATTAGGTACGTGGCGGCTGACAGTGTGGGAAAATTCACCACATTACACGTTTAGACAAATATACATCACAGGGTGATATTCAGCAGCCTGTTAAGAAGCAAAAAAAAACACATTAATAATCATAATAACAAACATCATATTTGAATGCGCACATGCCCAAATGCCCGTGTTGGTATTCATTCGGGGGACAAAAAAAAAAAAAAAAAAAAATCACACAAATAAATTATTTAACCACCAAGCAGCCATCCATCAACCACCGTCCCAGCCTCCAGCGTGATGGCCATTTAAACATCACATAGATTTGAACATTGATGAAACAAAAATGTTCCTATTAACAAAAACAAATTCTCATGTGATGGCCCCTTCATAGCAATATGTGCAGTTAAAAGCTCCAATTACATTAGGGAAACTGGCTCTCGCCGCTGCAAATTGCACTTTAATGTTGGAATGTGATGTACCTGGATGACATTCGGATGATTGCGTTCCACACAGTTGCCATGGCTCGGCTCAAAGTTGACTGGCACACGAATCGGCCACCTCCCGCTGGAATGCCCTGTAACCAGCAAGCCCAGCATGATCAGCACCTGTGTGCGCACAGGCAACCGGATCCGCGCTTTACCACGCTCTGGCACCGGCTGTGTTCCGTGCACAACTGCAGTGACAGTGGATTTGGTAATCCAAATCGGCTTATGAGCCAATTATCATCATTTGCAAGTAAATCCTTGTGTTCCCTGAATACATGCTGACGTCAGATTGCACCATTTACAGGGTCCTCTAACAAAGCTAACACAGCCATTGTTAGTGTCATTTTGCTCATCACTTTCCGCATGCTTTTATATCCATCCAAATAAGTGCAAAGACGAGGGTCTGTCAATTTAATATATAAAGCTGACCACGTGCGTGTGTGTTCACACTGGGGGGGGGGGTCACTGGGGTCCTTAGATTGAAAGCGTACGTGTCGTTTTTTGTTTTATAAGTGTTTAATTCCCTATAGCTTTTACATAATATGTGAGAAACATCTTATGGCCTGGTCACACGGCAATTCCTGAACAAAGGGAAAAGAGTAAAAAGTCACAAATCGTTAAGAAAAGGTGGACGAATGAGCTTTATCACAGAATAGCCTGCAAATCAAGAGCGCAAAAGGGACGAAAGAGGAACAAAACGA
This sequence comes from Thalassophryne amazonica, assembly GCF_902500255.1. NCBI lineage: Eukaryota > Metazoa > Chordata > Actinopteri > Batrachoidiformes > Batrachoididae > Thalassophryne > Thalassophryne amazonica. The sequence goes on from NC_047112.1 coordinate 112,274,349, forward strand.
AACCGAAGCTAACGCTGATCTCGAGGCTTTAAATCAAACACGCCTGGAGCCACTGCTGGATGGAGCTCATAGCACCTGAGTCCTGGAGAAACTGCAAACAGAAGGAGTGTGATCCGACCCAGTGTGGAGATCTTTGTGCACCTCGGTGGATCCACCTGCTCTGGTTCCTTGTCCATAACAAAAGAGGGGTCATCTCCTTCACTGTCAGAATCCTCACTGTCTGGTTCAGACTCTAACATCACGCTCCATCTTGCTCCAAAAAACTCCTCATTCTTACAAAAAAAAAAAAAAAAAACACCACCACATAACCACACACGCTAAATACGCCACCAAAATAATACACACTACAAAAACTCAAAATATTTCTCAAATCTCTCAAATAAAGACCCAAAATGCACACGTATGAAAGAGAGAGAGAGAGAGAGACAGAGAGAGACAGAGAGAGAGAGAGCAAGGAGGAGAGGTAGCACTGCCTGTTAACAACTTTGAACTGTCAGACTGTCAGACAGTCAAGTCGAGTAAAGACCACCACAGCGCACCACATCACAGCGCAGCTCATCTGAACGATTATAATGGATGTTAAATCTATCATAAACATACATACTTTTACAGCTGCACACAAGAAAGAAAGAACATGCAACTGTTTTACCAAGCCATGACATTAAGATAGCTCCAAATACTTCTCCAGCTTGTACTGTGAGTTCAGGAAGCGATTAGAGCCGCTTCAGCAGCCAAGGTGCAGAGACAATGGATATTTAATCCGCTACAAATAATTATTTTATATACTGAGCGTCCAGCGCACAGCACGGGCATTCAGTGGAACAAAGCACGTATCCAGCTGGGAACATAGCAGGTGGGATCATCACGACGACATGCGTGCAAGTGCACTGAAACAACACCATGATCACGGACTTCCGAGCACTGGTGGAGAAGCTGACAAATTCTTCCTGGCCAGCCAGCACCACGGCATGACCGCGGCAGCACTTGCCACATCACACACAGCGGCAGAAGCCCCACACTGCATACACCAGTTCTGCGGTGGAGGAAGCAGCTGCATCTCTCCTCCACAAAAACACTCACAAACCGCTTCTGTACTGTGTGAAAACATTCAGCTGGTCGAACGAAGTCAAACTAAACTGTAACTTTACAAAAATTAAGCAAACGATAAAACACCCTTCAAGAACTACAGCAAAACTAAATATGGATGAATTGAGGTTTACTGTGGCATTCGTTCAAATTTTTCAACAGTTTAAAAATCCTGACGAAGCGCCAGCTCCAGGAACGAAGCTGCCCAAAGGTCAAACGATACCAACGAAAGTCAACGAAAGTCCAGATTTCTTGTTTCGTTTGGGCTTCATTACCCTTTGTTAAGTGCTGTGTGACCGGGCCCTTAGATTTACACAGAAATGCAGTGGTTTGGGAGTGTTTTACACCATGTTTGAGGAACACCCATAGAGAGACCAGCACACGTACCGTACCTCTCTACTCTGATTGGCTGTCACCGTGTGATTCCCATAATGCTTTGCACAAATCTGGGGAAGCCCCCATGTGATCTATGATGGCACTGTCATAGACTTTGTGGCTTTCAACTGTCACTGCTGCTGTTCTTTTGACATTTTACCCTTCAGGGGAACTTTATTTTTTTTAGATAAACCGCGTTTTGATCGTATTGGTAATGTCATGTTATGAACATTCTTATTATGCCTTAAATCTTAAAACTCTCTGTGGTTGCAAATATAGACTCAGGTCTGTATTTGCACATAACACAAGTCAGGCCATCATACTGAAGGCATTGTGTTTGCAAGACACATATAGTGAATATGACTCATAACTGACACTAAATATACTGTTAAAAATTATCTTAATTTAGTATTAAAATGTAAAACGTCCTTGCACAATGCCTTTCTCTTCATCTACCACCACAATGTAAAGAGTTCACATTATACACCTCTTAACTAAGCCAATATACAGCAGAGCCTTCACCAGGTTTTATAAAAACCTCACTGGACTCAAGATACGACACACTTGAGTTGCAGCAGAGCCCAAGAAATACATCCGTCATGTTCATCTTTGTATCTTTCTCTTTAGTTTGTCTTTCCAGTGGCTCTAAATTACTGTTTATCTGGCAATATCAGAGTCTCATTCCAATCAATCCGACATTCACTTGGGGCGTACTGAACCCGTGTATTCTGACTGAACTTGTCAGCAGTTTCTTAAGTAAATCCCCATTATTCACCGCCGACATGCACAGTCTAGAAAAAGCATGCTCTGCGAAACACTGGAAAAATCCCACTATGGGTGAAGTTTATGCGTGACTAAAGGGCATGTCAATGCACAAATGGGGTTGAGACAAAGAAAATATTTATTAAGATTACATTAAGTCACATGTAGGGCTGAACAACTGATTTGCAATCTAAGTAACGACTTAAAAAAGTGCGATTGTGAAATGCAAACTTTCAACTTTAATTTGATCCTACATTACATAAACATTCATCACTAAGTTCACAGCAGAATGCCTTTGAATGTCCCCTGAGAAGTTTCCAGCTCAGACAAACTGGTTTCAGTGATTGGAAAGATGCTGTACTGTACACACTGGGCCTCCATCATAAGAGCAGACACAGAATGAGTGGTGCAGATGATCTGGTGTGGAGACTGTGGAGTTTTTGTTGTTTATTGTAATGGGACAACAGTACTTCACGGCGGCACAGTAGATTAGTGGTTAGCACTGGTTGCCTTGCTGCAAGAAGGTCCTGGGATCGCTTCCCACCTGGGCTTTTCTGTTTGGGAAAAGCCCAGGTGGGAAGCGATCCCAGGACCTTCTTGGATTTTGCATGTTCTCTGTGTGTTTGTGTAGGATCCCCTTGGGCGCTCCAGCTTCCACCCGCTTCCAAAGACATGCAGATTAGGTGAACTGGCGACTCTAAATTGACCGTAGGTGTGAGTGAAAGTCTGGATGTGTTTGTCTGTCTATACAGTGAAGCCAAAAATTATTTAGTCAGCCCCGATTGTGCAAGTTCTCCTACTTAGAAACATGAGAGAGGTGGGTAATTTTCATCATAGGTACACTTCAACTATGAGAGACAAATGAGAAAAAAAAAAAATCCAGAAATCAAATTGTAGGATTTTAAAGAATTTATTTGTAAATTATGGTGGAAAATAAGTATTTGGTCACCCACAAACAAGCAAGATTTCTGGTTCTCACAGACCTGTAACTTCTTTAAGAAGCTCTTCTGTCCTCCACCTGTTATCTGTATTAATGGCACCTGTTTGAACTAGTTATCTGTATAAAAGACACCTGTCCACAGCCTCAAACAGTCAGACTCCAAACTCAACCATAGCCAAGACCAAAGAGCTGTCAAAGGACACCAGGAAGAAAATTGTAGATGTGCACCAGGCTGGGAAGAGTGAATCTACAATAGTCAAGTAGGTTGGTGTGTGTGTGTGTGTGTGTGTGTGTGTGTGTGTGTGTGTGTGTGTGTGTGTGTGTGTGTGTGTGTGTGTGTGTGTGTGTGTGTGTGTGTGTGTGTGTGTATTCACATCGCATGAGGAGCGCAGCTTTCAGGAAATCAACTGACAGCATCAATTGACATATTTGTTGTTTATTTGAGAACATTTTATTTAACATACGAGGGCTGTCAATAAAGTTACGGTCCTTTTTATTTTTTTTCAAAAACTATATGAATTTCATTCTTATGTTTTTACGTCAGACATGCTTGAACCCTCGTGCGCATGCGTGATGTTTTTCCACGCCTGTCGGTGACGTCATTCGCCTGTGAGCACTCCTGTGGGAGGAGTCGTCCAGCCCCTCGTCGAATTCCTTGTCTGAGAATTGCTGAGAGACTGGCACGTTGTTTGATCAAAATTTTTTCTAAACCTGTGAGACACATCGAAGTGACACGGTTCGAAAAATTAAGCTGGTTTCAGTGAAAATTTAACGGCTGATGAGAGATTTTGAGGTGATCTGTCGCTTTAAGGACTTTTCACGGTGCGAGACGTCGTGCAGCGCTCTCAGGCGGCGTCATCAGCCTGTTCAAGTTGAAACCTCCACATTCAGGCTCTATTGATCCAGGACGTCGTGAGAGAACAGAGAAGTTTCAGAAGAAGTCGGTTTCAGCATTTTATCCGGATATTCCACTGTTAAAGGAGATTTTTTTAATGAAAGACGTGCGGACGGGTCCGCGCGTCGGCTCGCAGCCGCCGCGACGCTCCGCCACAGGAAAAACACCTCTGCTGGAAGCCTTAAGGACAAGTTGGAACATGTCCTGCTGTTAAACAATTTCTCATATACTCACTCCACTGAAAGCCATCAAAAGCCGCCTGGATTTTATAAATGGTTATCAACACGGAGGTGTTTTTCCTGTGCCGCCGCACCGCGTCGCTGCGTCCCGACGCGCGGACCCGTCCGCTCGTCTTTCATTAAAAAAATCTCCTTTAACAGTGGAATATCCGGATAAAATGCTGAAACCGACTTCTTCTGAAACTTCTCTGTTCTCTCACGACGTCCTGGATCAATAGAGCCTGAAATGTGGAGGTTTTCAACTTGAACAGGCTGACGACGGCGGCTTGAGAGTGCTGAGCGACGTCTCGCACCGTGGGAAGTCCTTAAAGCGACAGAATCACCTCAAATCTCTCATCAGCCGTTAAAATTTTCACTGAAAACCAGCTTAATTTTTCGAACCATGTCCACTTCGATGTGTCTCACAGGTTTAGAAAAAATTTGATCAAACAACGTGCCAGTCTCTCAGCAACTTCTCAGACAAAGGAATTCCGACGAGGGGCTGGACGACTCCTCCCACAAGGAGTGCTCACAGGCGAATGACGTCACCGACAGGCGTGGAAAAACTCACGCATGTGCACGAGGGT